>NW_020885082.1:227838-273300 GCF_003945725.1 Corapipo altera | reverse complement strand
CTATTGGTGACACTATACACATTTTGATTGGTGACCTTTGGTCTGGGCTGCATTACGTTTGTTCCGTCCACCATTACAGTAAATATTTCCTAAAAGCTGTTTAAATTCCTCATCACTAATTGCCAGGTTGCTGACAGGTTCTCTGTCAACCCCCACAAGTTGGTTCTGACCCACATCAATAATTCAGTGAGATTCGGATCCAGTATCTCACACTGTTGAACCAGCAACTGTGGTGAGATCACAGATGCCCACCTCTGTTGTGGTAGGAATTCTTTATGACACAGCGGACATAAGAAATTATCTTAGCTGGAAACCTTGAGATTTACACACAGACAAGGAAAACCTGTTTACACTATCTTTTAATTAAGTAGACTTGCTGTCTCCATGAAAATCCTTTTACCACCTTGTTTATCCCTTGTTGTAATTGTGATAAAGAAATATCTGTTCATCTGTTTGAAGAAAAATATCTCCCTGTGCTTCCTGGACCCTCAACCTCAAATATGAATACAATGTATGCCCCTCCTTTCCTGAACCCTATATATAGCTAGAGTTGTGTCAAATAAAGTCTTCAGTTTTGTACCCACAAAACTGGATTGTGCAATTATTCAGCCCATCTCACACCTCCATCCCAAAGGTTACTGTAGGAATAGGTGGGCTTTTGGAAGAATTCGTAATGGGAAGCTAGAACTCGTTTCACTTAGGAAGCCTTTTTCCTTTTCCCTTCTGTGTTTCAGAGAAAGTTGCAGGGAGAACTGTGAGTGAACCCTCTCTCTCTCTGGAATGCAGGAGAGATAATGTTCACAGACATGTACAGGCGTCCTCAGGCCAGAGAGGGTGGAGGAGGAGAGAGAGAAGATAAAAATACTCTAGAAGAACGCAGGTACTTGCCTTTTCCCTGAGACCCAGTGCTGTTGATATGGTTTGAAGCTGGTTCCCTGCCAAGTCTCCAAACCTTACCACAAGAAGTCGTCCCCCTCCCCCCCAAACCTCAGGGAGAAGAGGGAAAAAAAACAACCAAGAAAACTGAAAAGAGAGAGAGACAGCTAAAGCAATATATAAAAATATATTTACACTTATATTACAGTTATATACAATTGAAATATATATACAATTTCACAAGGAAAAGGGAAAGGGAAGGGGGAAGGGAAAAAAAAGGAACAAAACCAAAATAAAAAATATATATATATCCCGATCAGTAGTCCAAGATCTAGCAACTAAAAGAATTAGCAAAGAATATCTTACTACTCTCATTAGGACAATGGAGAGTCACGCTGGAATGATCGCCGGCAACCTCCACCTCCCAAGGTCGACAAGGACTTACCAGACCTCACCCTCCAACCCGACAGACTCAACGACAGGGAAACCTGCACCTCCAAAGCCGCTGGAAGGAAAGAGGGCAAAGGCCTCTCATCCTTCTTATACCCCGGCTTACGTAAAAATCGTAGGGAATACCGGGTAAATCTGGGCACTTCCTTGGTTTCAAACTGGTCACCAAGGAAGGCCTAGACCAAACTACCACAACTGTCTTGCAGCACTGGGAGGTTTTTGTAAGTTTTTAGTGTCCTTGCCTCTGAAATAAACCTTTTTGAATCCTTTCCACTGCCTTGGTATTTCTGGGGAAAATATCTGCATATATTTTACTTTACAGTTATCTCAGATGTAATACTGATACACACTTGCATACCAAAGTTATCTGCCTCCAAGGTACAACCACCCCTCACAGAGCATGCGCTCTATATTTTATTGACTATATCTTAGAATTTTATACCAATTGGTGACAAAGGTATGTATGACTAGAGTCACTCAAACTCTGCCTAAACTTAAAGAAATGGTGTAAAAGTAAGTTAAGAATGAGGAGAAGTTAGGGAAGACTCCATCGTAACTTCTGGGATCAGTCGATGGGCTGAACCTGTCTTCTCCCCCATAGGGATGCCTATTGGGTGGGAACTGTACTCTATGCATGCTGAATGATTATCTCAAACCAGTTTTTGTCAGGAATTGGAATTTGTCTGTATATTGTTTAGAATGCATTTTTGCAACCAGATACTATCCCCGACAATTCTCAAACCTTAACCTGTCACAATTTTCTATTATATTAGTAAAGAGTGTTTTTCCGTAAACTGTTAGTGTGAGTCCTTCAAGGACGCTAACAATTGCCAGCAGCGGGTAACATACTCGATTGTGAAGACCCAGGATGGGGTCTCTCATGCTGTTAGTGTTTGTTCCTGAACAAGTCAGTCGAACCGCCCTCCGATCCAGTGAACTGTTCAGTGAAGGTCCCCATAACAGGATGCTGACACAAAGGTCTCAACTTTCCTGGGGCACTGACAGACTAATCAAACACAAAGAGTTTGAGAAAATCTCCCCTTTCACATGACACCGACCAAAGGGATATTCCATACCATATATCATGCTCAGCAATAAAACTGGGGGAAGGTTGTTGGGGAGGCTGTTGCTCAGGGACTGGCTGGGCATCGATCAGTTGTGGTGAGCAATTGTTTTTATTTGTATCACTTGTCTTTCTTGGGTTTTATTTCTCTCTTTGTCATTTTCCTTTTCCTTACAATTTATTATTATTAGTATTGTTGTTGTTGTTATTTTATTTTATTTCAATTATTAAAACGTTCTTGTCTCAACCCATGAGTTTTCTCACTTTTACCCTTCCAATTCTCTTCCCCTCATCCCGCTGTGAGGAAGTGAGCAATCAACTGTGTGGTGCTTAGTTGTTGGCTGGGGTTAAACCACAACAGTCCATTTTGGTGCTCAGCATAAGGTTCAAAAGGTTTGAGATAATAACAGATCAAACAGATCATATTAGAAGGGATTTATATCTGTTAACAGCTGTGTGTCATGATACTGATGCCTTAAGAGTTTTTGATTTTTTGATTTTTTTATTTTTATAGAATTTTAGAAGTAGATATGTAGTGGATGTAGATTTTAATGTATCAGTATTTCTAGTAGAAGTAACTACAGCAACATATAACTCAGGTATCATTTCCACACTGAGGTCTCTACCAACATAATTAACATGCATTCTTTTACTCATGGTATTATATCTCTTACCAGTATTTTCCAGTAAAAGTAATGGCAGTAGCTTAACGGTTGTACATACAAAACCCCATCCCATATCAATCCCTCAAATTTCCTTGAGCTGTTTAGTCTTCTTTTCAAGGTGGAATTGCAGAAAACACCTTAACACCTGCACCAGAAGATGTAAACATGGGCAAAAGTGATCTTCAAGCCCGGAACTTTGGAGGGCCTCCAAGGACTCAATGTGATGAGAGGGGGATGAAGATGATGAAAGAAGGGTCCCAAACTCCCCCAGACTCAATTCCCAAGGGGGTGTGCTGAAGGGCAGGACGGGGCAGAACCAGGGGTTGGTCAAACGGGGATTGGATGGACATTATTATAAAATCGTAGCATCTGTGTCGAAGCGCACGCACGGTGGTTTGCATTCCTGGGGCCTGGAGGTTCATTAAAGCTCTGCTTTCCTTATCTTATCTCCAACCTAAATTGACCTGGAGTCTTTTTTCCTCCTTGGTCTTTTAGGCAACATATTGATTCATCTGTTCTTGATATTAGTTTATCTGATCTCTGCCATGCTCTTTTTTTTTCTGTGCCTGTTAAAGATTGGGTTTGGGTTTTGCAGTTTGTTGTGTTCTATAGTGATTAGTGATGTGTTGCCTGGGAGATTTGTTATTAAAACACTGACCTTGAGCTTAACTTGGTATTTGGGTTCTGTACTGAAACCATTACTGTACTTCGGGTACCATCTCATAGAGACAATTAACAATTATACTCCTTCCTCTGAGAGGTTTTTTGTGGAGGAAATACAGAATGGCACCTTCACTACCTTCTTCTGTGATATTTTATCCCTCAATACAATAACTTCTCAGTATTTTGAACACCCTTGGGTAGTTAAAATATTTTTATTGGTATTTCTTAGGAATACTGTTTCAGTTTTGTCTAAGATCAGCAAGCAATTTAGGAATATAACCCAGGCTCCCCAAGAGTATGGTCATGGGTGTAGCCGGGAGGATGCTGAAACTGAAACCAGTACACTGTTGAAAGCTTAACAAGAACAATATTTATTACAAAAAGTAGCGAACAAAATGAAAACCTGAGAGAGAGGAAAAAGGAGGGAAATAAGCCCTCAGTACAATCTCCCCCCACTCACTCAAGTGTTGCTTAAGAAGTTGTCTTCCTGACCCCAGAATGCCTAGAATTACCCATAGCAGAAGCTGCATTCTCGGAAGGTCGGCAAGCTCACAAGATGGCAGGCGTACCCGCAAAAGGCAACGTTGTCCTTCAATGTGAAGTTTGAGTCCACTCCCAGCACAAACTATCTGGTTTTTATGCAATTAATTGGTGACATCTACCTGGGCAGGTGTGACCAGCACCGCCCAGCTAGAGGCCTTCGGTCCCTCCCCCCGTTATGCAAGTGGCATCTCTTCTGCGCATGTGTGGGTACCTTGGAATTTCCCCATGCCTGTGTGCTACACCTCAGGGGATCTTTCCTAAATGAGTCTAGGGGCTTACTTCATCCTCCTCCTCTTCACTTTCTCCTTCAAATGCCCTTGGAGGACCATCAAGGTGAGGTACCAATTAATTCTAGTTTATACAAGATACTTCCTTCAAGGACGAAGTTCTTATTTATCAGTGCTTGTTTTCTCATAACTTGACAGGAAAAGAATAGACTCTCACAGGTGGTTTGGCCAACCACAGACCAAAAGTAGCAGCATCTAATTAAGCACGAATACAATGGGTGACAAGGCATGTGGGAGAATATGGGCAGGTATCTAGAGGCAGCCTGTTCTGCAGCAGAGCATTCACAAGAACAGGAGGAGGTGGGGACTGAAATCATAAATGAAACAGAAACCACCCAGTCCTTATCTCTAAGTGAGTTGTGAGATGTACAAAAAGATTTTAGTTGTCAACCAGGTGAACTAATTCTCAGCTGGTTACTGCAGTGCTGGAATACTGGGGTCAGTAGTCAAGAATTAGAGCGTAAGGAAGCCCAGCAACTGGGATCCCTTGCTAAAGATAAGACCATTGACAAAGGAACTGAAAAAAAGGTGGTAGTCAGTCTTTGACAGTGACTCCTGTCAAGTGTGAAGGTCAGGTATCCCTTCAAGGAAGAACTTTAAAATTCCCAAAGCAAATGGACCACCACTGAGCGAAGTATCTGAGAGAATTATCTGTGGTGGAGGTGACCTATAACAACATGGATCCAGGCATGGATCATGGATCACAACCAGGCATCCAAAGACCTGGATGAAATCTGGTGCATGTGGTCCATGTGATGAAAGTTTGTCTGAAATGCACCAACATGATACACCAACACCCTGGAGATAATGAGCTGATGTGTGTGTGTCAGTTTGACCTGGCTCTCTTGCCAGGTCCAAACTGTCTCCTCCCCCCTCCCACTCTCTCAAGTGGGGAAAAAAAACGAACCACAGAAAAACCAAAGGAAGTCCGAACGAATACAGGATTATATAAAAAATATATATTTACATATATTTACAATTATATATACAATTTGAATATATTATACACACAATAGGGAACTCCCGAGGGGAAAAAAGGAAAAAAAGGGAGGGGGAAACAGGGATAAAAAAAAACAAAAAAAAGCAAATACCCTCCAAATATACACCGCTAATAGAGAGTTAGCAAACAAACAAATAAAAAATGAGTTACATACTTCCCTGAATGAGACAGCAGAACCGTGCGAAGCACCAACCAACTCCCCACTCCTCCCAAAGGGACCGGAGATAACGGCAGGTCTAAGCAGGCAGGTCTTGGCCTATACAAGCAAAGACCATCTGCGGAGAGACCTGTCGCCTTCAGCCACTGGAAGAGAGAAGAGAGCGAACTCTCTTATCTCCGCCTTATTTATATGTTGTGTTATGCTAAAGGATGATATGGAATACTTCCTTAGATTTCTGACCCCTGTTGCTAAGGAAGGCCTAAAAAATCCAAAAGCCAACCCACTACAGCTGAGCAGACACTGAGGCACCAACTATAGATGAACTGGTCAGACAACTCTGAGTATATGAAGATAATCCCATTTTCGCCATGTGGGTCTGTGTCTCAGCTGTGAAGGAACTGACCAAAAAATTCTCCAAGCAAGTTGAGAAGGGTGGGTCTTCCTCAAACACTTCAACCAAGGTCTCAGTTATTAAGAGTCAGCCTGTTTCTGTTCTAGGCAGAAGGTACTGGTGGCGCACACTACATTCAACCCTGCGGTTCTTCCTGCATAACCGGCAGGAGGACATCAGGAAGTGGGATGGTTAACCAACCTGGAGACTAGAAGCTCAGGTACAGGAACCGCAAGGAAAAACAGCAACCTAAAAGCATCTATCCTGGAAAATTACTGCTCCAGTGTCTGTTGGGCAGAGTAGAAGGGTTGATCATACCTTTGACCCTGATGAAGGGACTCCTGGTTTGCAGTTACAAAAATCAAATAAAGAAGATTCTGACCAGGAATAGAGGGACCCTGCCTTTGGTCAGATGGAGGAAAGGGACAACTGGATTTACTGGACTTTGTGGGTTTGATGACCTGGTGCATCAGCCTCACATGAGTATAAAGCTCTAGCTGACACCAGTGCACAGTCTAATACCATCAGACTACAAAGGGGCAGAAATCATCTGTATTTCTGGAGTGACAGGAGCATCCCAAGAACTATCTATGTTAGAGGCTGAGGTAAACCTAACTGGTAATGAGTGGCAAAAGCATCCTATTGTGACTGGTCTGGAGGCTCCATGTATCCTTGGCATAGACTAACTCAGGAGAGGGTACTTCAAAGACCCAAAAGGCTACTAGTGGGCTTTTGATATAGCTGCCTTGAGTGCAAAGAAGATTAAATTGCTGTCTAGCTTGCCTGGTCTCTCAGAGGATCCATCCATCTCTGGTGGGGTTGCTGTGGGTTAAAGAACAGCAGGTGCCAATTGCTACCATTACAGTGCACCAGCAAAATCATTGCACCAATCAAGACCCCCTGATTCCCATCCATAAGTTGATCTGATGATTGGAGAGTCAAGAAGTGATCAGTAAGACTTATCCTTTAAAAGTCCCATATGGTTAGTGTAAAAATCTAATGGAAAGTGGAGGCTAACTGTGAACTATCATGGCCTGAATGAAGTCACACTGTCGCTGAGTGCTGTCATACCAGGCATGCTGGAGTTTCAGTATGAACTGGAGTCAAAGACAGTCAAATGGTATGCTACAACTGATATTACTAATGTGTTCTTGATCTCTCTGGCAGCAGAGTGCAGGTCACAGTTTACTTTCTCAAGAAGGGTTATCCAGTACACCTGGAATCAACTGCCCCAGGGGTGGAAATACAGCCCTACCATCTGCCATGGACTGATCCAGACTGCACTGGAACACAGTGAAGCTCCTGAACACCTGCAGTATATTGATGACATAATTGTGTGGGGCAACACAGTGGAGGAAGTGTTTGAGAAGAGGAGAAGAATAATCCAGATTCTTTTGAAAACTGTTTTTGCTATAAAACAAAGTAAGGTCAAAGGACCTGCACAGGAAATCCACTTTTTAGGAATAAAATGGCAAGATGTACATCATCATATGCCAATGGATGTGATAAAAAAAAATAACAGCTATGTCTCCACCAACTAATGAAAAAGAAACACAAGCTTTTTTAAGTGTTGTGGATTTTTGGAGAATGCATATTCCAGGTTATAGTCTGACTGTAAGCCCTCTCTATCGAGTGATCCAGTAGAAGAATGACTTTGAATGGGACCCTGAGCAGCAGCAAGCCTTTGAACACATTAAGCAGGAGATAGTTCATGAAGTAGCACTTGGGCCAATCCTGACAGGACAAGATGTGAAAAATGCACTTTACACCTCAGCCAAGTAACCCTACCTCTGGTCTCTGGCAGAAAGCATCTGGAGAGACTTGAGGTCAATCTCTATAGTTTTGGAACTGGGGATATAGAGGATCTGAAACCTGTTGCACTCCAACCGAAAAAGAAATATTAGCAGCATATGAAGGAATTTGAGCCACTTCAGAAATGATTGGTACTGAAGCGCAGCTCCTTTTGGCACCTCAACTGCCTGTGATGGGTTGGATGTTCAAAGGGTGGGTTCCCTCTATACATCATACAACTGATGCTACATGGAGTAAGTGGGTCACACTGATAATGCAACAGGCTTGAATGGGAAACCCTGACTGCCTAGGAATTCTGGAAGGGATCATGGACTGGCCAGAGGGACAAAATTTTGGAGGTGACTCATGCTGAAAAGGCCTCACTGTATATTAAACTACCAGAAAATGAAGAGCAATATGCCCTGTTTACAGATGGATCCTGTCACAACATCAAATGGGGAAAGCTGCTGTGTGAAGTCCTACATGACAAATGTAATGGTTAGAGAGCCCCAAAATCCAATTCTCAAGTCTAAGTCCCCCTCCCACATCTCAGCCCAGTGTGAGATGGGTTTTCCAGACACCACACAAGACTCAAAATGGGGGGAAGGGATTATATTACAATGACTTTACAAATAAATATTATAATACATTACACACACAATCTCAACTATCTCTATCATGATAAAGTAGTATTTATAATGGATCAAATCTCTTCTTCCTCCAAATAAAAGTCCAGGAGGGAAGAAGGAAGAGATCCTTTCCCCTCTCAGAGTAGCAATGTCTCTAGGGCAGCAGGTTCTCTTCTTCCATGCAGCAGCTGTAGTTGGATCTCTGCCAGTACACACAAGGGGGGGTCTCCAAGCCCCTCTCAGCCCTTCGACTCCAAGCGAGGGTCTTTCTCTTCCGTGGACTGCGTAGCAGGGACAAGGTTTGCCTCACCACGTCATATCATGGGGTGTAAGACATCCCATGAAGGTCCCTTCCTCAGGGGATTCACCCCTGAGTCAGAACGTCTCGGGCAGCTTTCAGTTGAAGGCCTTTGCCTCAAGAGTTCTATCAGAGCTCCTGTGCTCTGTCTCAGAGCAGAGGGTGGGCGAAGCCCTCCTCCATGTTTTTCTGGTCATCCCGGTCCAGCTCCGGGAAACCTTGAGCTTCTCAGCTCCTCACTTTTTTGTGCTGTAGCACTCCAAGACTCTTCCCATGTAAGAGTCCATCATCCTCCTCCTCTCTAGGAGGTCTCAGAGGGGTCTGGGGAGTTTGTTTCAGTTCTTACCCAAACTCTCTCTCTCTTCAGACAACTCTGTGTCTCTCTGATTAGTTGCATGCTTGGTTTGCCGTTTCTTCAGTTCTTCTTCTGGCGCTCTGCCACCGTTTCTCCAGTCAGTACTGCTCTGCTGCTGCTCCTCCTGCTGCTCACGGTGGAGGGAAAAATCCTCCCAGTTCTTAGCTACAGATACTTAGCCCAGTCTAACACTGTTCCAAGTCCCTGTAGCCCCCCAGCCCCTGGTTGTGGGGGGCATAGCCCCCAACGGGGCTCCTGCCCCTTCTCCTTGTGACTTCAGAACATGGTCACTTCTCTCCAACAACAACTACAACAACCTTCTTTTCCGATCTGGGTGATATGTTTATATTTTGCAGAAGCGCTCATTGACTCAAGCCCAAGGGTAACCACCTCCTGGGGGGTTACCATTTTATAACTTCAGGGGGAAAACTGTTTTTTCCCCCACCACACAAGTCACAGAAACTGCTGAAGGAGAAGGTGAATCAAGTCAGTTTGCAGAGGTGAAAACCATCCAGATGGCTTTAGATATTGTTGAATGAGAAAAATGACCAATACTTTACCACTATACTGATTCATGGATGGTGGCAAATGCCCTGTGGGAGTGGTTGTAGCAATGGAAGTAGAATAACTGGAAATACAGAGGGAAACCCATCTGGGCTGCTGAACTATGACAAATATTGTTGCTTGGGTAGAGAACCTGGTTGTAAAACTATGTCAAGTAGATGCTCATGTACCCAACAGTTGTGTGACTGAAGAGCATCGAAACAATGAGCAGGTGGATGAGAAGAAGAGTTCTCTAGAACATTCAAGTCTGTATTTTTATGCAGAATCACTAAGTAAGTCCTCAAATCAGGGTTTCAAGTATCTTGTTCTCTTCCCTCCAATCTTCACATCCCTATAAATCCTAATATTAGATATTATATCAAATAGAGAGCTTCTAAAAATTTGGTTTCTTTCTTCAAGGACTTACTTTGGACAAGAATGCAAACAGTAGCCAACTTTTTTGCTGATGATGCTTCTCTCCAGTCACCCCCAGGTCCTTTTCCTCCATGCAGCTTTCCAACCACTCATCCCCAAGCCTGTAGAGTTGCATGGGGTTGTGTGACCCAAGTGCAGGACCCAGTACCTAGCCTTGTTGAATCTCATAAGATTGGCCTCAGCCCATTGATCCAGACTGTCCAGATCCCTCTGTAGAGGTTTTCTACCCTCCAGCAGATCATCTTGTCATAAAAGGAGATCAGGTTGGTCAAGCAGGACCTGCCTTTCACAAACCCATGTTGTCCGGACCTGATCCCCTGTGGTGTCCTGTATGTGCCATGTGATGGCACTCAAGACAATCTGCTCCATAACCTTCTCTGGCACTGAGGTCAGACTGACAGGCCTGTAGTTCCCTGGATCCTCCTTCTGGATTTTTTTTGTAGATGGGCATCACATTTGCTAACCTCCAGTCATCTGGGACCTCCCCAGTTAGGCAGGGCTGCTGAAAAATAATCAAAAGTGGTTAGGTGGGCACTTCTACCAGCTGCCTCAGTGCCCTTGCATGGATCTCATCTGATCCTGTAAACTTGTGTGTGTCTAAGTGCTATAGCAGGTCACTGACCATTTCCCATTGGATTATGGGGGCTTCATTCTGCTCCCCATCCCTGTCTTTCAGTTCAGGGGGTTGGGTACCCAGAGAACAATTGCTCTTATTATTAAAGACTGAGGCAAAGAAGTCATTCAGTACCTCACCCTTTTTCTCATCCTTTGTCACTATGTTTCCCTCTGCATTCAATACAGGATGGAGATTCTCCTTAGCACTCCTTTTGTTATTAATGTATTTATAGAAACATTTTATTGCTTTTTACTGTGGTAGCCAAATTAAGTTCTAGTTGGGAACTAGAGTGACTAGACTAAATTAGAGTTGAGTGAGTGACTACTAGTTTAGGTAAGTTTGAATTCATGTTGATGTCTTAGAATTTTTAAGATTCTTAACAAATATGGATTTTTAGTATGACTGTAAAGTTTCTCACACTTTAGAATAGCAGTTGACACTTACCAAACTTGTTCTTATGTTTCATATCGAATTTTCTAGGTTTCTTTAAGGTTCTTCTCAAGGAAAAAGACTCTAGCAAACACATCTGTCATAGGTTTACTTGTTCTAAAAAAACCAAGCAAGGAATTTTTTCTTTCTCCTGCCTCGCTGTAAAAGAAAGATGTTGAACAAGGAAGGAGGAAGGGGTTTTGCATAGGGTAATTGACCCATACAAAAGAACTAACTAGTAGACCTGCATTCCAAGCTGATGGTCCTTCCTAAGGCTTCGGGTAGGGGTGATGAGTTTTTTTTCTTCGCTCCTCGGAAATGGGAGACACTCCTCTTTTGCCTTAACTCAGGCAAGGTGTGTGTTTGACAGGCTCCAAGGTCGTTTTGTTCTCAGCCTGGTCATCTGCCCCCAGCCCAGATATGCTCGGACTTCATCGGAGAGGTTTGACCCATCTGCAGAGGAACTTTCTGAGGAGGAGGTTACCCTCTCCCTCCTCAGCTCCCATGTTGGCAGTGGCATGTGTTCATCGAAGAAAAGGGGGAATTCCCGGCCACAACCAGCATGAGTTGCATGGGAAGAGGTTTTTTTTTCCCCTTTTCCCCTTCCCCTTCTTGGTGTAGGGGGGGAAGATCTCCATTTTCGGCTTCTCCCACGACCGGGACCTCACGTGGCAACTGCCAGAGCCCTTCCTGTGAAAGTAAACTGTGGCCTGCACCCTGCTGACCACTACTGAGCAACTGCAGGCTCTGCTCCTCCAGTGATCCAACAGTGCCCCCTCCCGATTGTGGTTAGAATTGTGCCAAAAAGCAGAACTGTTTCCCTTTTTGAAGGGGATTTTTGGGTACAGGATTATCGTTTGGTTGTTTTTGTGTTATTTTGTTGTTCTGCCAATCCACATATATCCTTCAATAAAGGGCTGTTATTTTTTCCTTTCTCCATACTTCCTCAATTTTGGATTTACAATTGCTTAGAGGGAGGCATTTGGTCTTCCTCATAACTCATCCTCCTTAGCAAAACACTTCAGTCTCATTAAACTGAGACATCAAGTTTTTTAAATTATATCTTTTATGAATACTTGAATGCAAATTTAATGTAGCCACTATGTATGAGGATTTCTATTTCATTAGAAAATTTTTTTAGTGAATGGACCCTCACACTGAAATGGAATTGATATATGTAAAACACAGTAATTTAAACTGTAATTAATTTCAGAATCCTTCTTTGTTATTTCATCTTTTTAGTAGTATTATGACCATGTTTTCTGGGGACTACAAGATAGTTGGGGGGTTTCTCCTTTAATATTTATTTTATAAGAATTGCAAAATAATAAATTTGAAAAATTTTTATATTTTTTATGATTTAAAATTTGTCTTCTGCTAGAAGTGGAATGTTTAATAAAAACACTAGTATAGATCTTCAGTAGTACACTTTTTATTGCAATGCTATTTTCTAACATACTTCCAAAATATTTTTGAAATTTAAATGCATAGTCAACTACAATGGGGAAATAATGATAGTTAAGGTTAATTAAAGCAGTTAGGAGAGAAATGGTTTAAGCTGAAGTAACCTTAATATTAAAATATAGCAATAGTATTCAACTAATATAAAGCTGTCTGAACTCAGTAGTTCTTGTAGTATTTCTGAAAATAATTCCTAAGTATTGATTATTTGAAATAGATAAAAATGGTAACTACAGTACATAAGGAATAGATACCTTAATGATATAATGGTGTATTACAGAATAAAATATTCTCTTAGCCTGCAGTAGGTGCAGAAACATTTAGTGACAAGAGATAGAATTTGCAAACCTCAATTGTGATACAAATATGGGGTTGTGGATTTTTTTGTTTGTTTGTTTCACTCCCTCCACTTTTAGAACATGCTATACCAATCTTTATACCTGTGACATACTCCAGGCTTTTCCTTTTGCATATTGGCAGGAGTGGGGTGGTTCTGTTTCCTATCATGTAGAGCAGATAATAAAGTTGGTAGGCTTGCATATCAATATTAAATGTATCAATTTTTCTGTCTGTATGGGTAAGAGGTGAGGAGAGGGAGGAACCACTTGGAGCATACTTCACTGGGTTGGCATAAAGCTTGTGAAAATGCTAATTTATTAAAAATTTTCAACAGGGAATTACTGAGAACTAATGCTGTAATGTGTTAGTCATCCTTTATATTTTTCAATGTTTTACAGATTCTGAAGTATGACTGACATTGTTTTCTATGATGCCATTTGGAGACTCTGTCACTGTGTACTAAGTAACTAACAGATTTAATTGTACAACATGGGGAAAAATCATCAGGAATGCCACTTCAGCTCCTTCCGTGAACAAATGTCCAGTGTCATCTATCTACAAGGGAAGATTCGTCAGAAGATTTTTTTTTACAGCTAATAAAAAAGACCATCCAACATCCTGATTTACAGGGCTTCATCTTCCAAGACAAATGGTCTGTCAAAAGCTGTAGAGTGCCTACAGAGCACGCAATAATGTATTGAATTGATACTGCTACTGCTTCCTAATTGTCAGGATCACAACCAATAAAGATGTGCTGCCCTTTTTATGCTCCTTTAATAGGACCAGGAACAGCAGGGTGACACGGTTGACATTGTTAACAACCTTCTAATACTCTTTTTTGTTTTTCAGAATGGCAGTTTGGTTTTCAGAAGCCTATTTTCTGTCTTCAAGATGTGGGTTATGCAGGAAGACATATTTTGAATGTATGCTTCTTAGGGCTGCAGTCACTTATTATATAATAGCTATATTAAAAAGTATTATTTTCTGGTTTTTGCTCACTTATCCAGAACTGTATTTCTGTAATTTTGAAATTATATTCTTTTGTCATGTTAAATACAAAAAGTCTGTTTTTTCACCCACAGGTTACCCTCTAAAAATGTGAGGTTTTCATATTACAATGATAAAACAATAATAAAAGCTTTTTAGATAACCCCACAAGAGTGTTACTGTTTGCTAGCATATAATGGGAAGATAGTCTTGCTTTTAATGTCATGATGTTGGAACAAAAACCTTCCCTTTTCCACATAATTTAGAATTAATCTGCATTGAAATATACATCAGATATGTAGTCTTTAAAAAAAAAAAACCACCAAAAAACTATCTTGACTGATTAACAGTACTTGAAATATTCTACTGAATTAATTCTTTACCTGTACATGCATGTACCTCAAACTATTATTTAGATGGGATGATAGGTTACATTTACTATTTTGCTACTTTTCAACACGTGCTTTTCAAACTAGTCTATTTAATTGTTCACAGTAAGTACTTCAGAAAATACTTAATAACTATGATGTTTTTCTTGAGTTCAAGAGAGAATAAAGTTCCCAAATCACTCCTAGAGCCATTCAACATTGTTTGAAGACCCATAATCTTAGAAGGATATAACAGAAGTCAGTATTTTAGAAATATTTCCTCCTCCTTTTTAAGGTATAAATATATTACTAAGTCTCTTTCCAGTGAATGCCTTGGAAGCAACAGGCCAGTGATTTCATTTAATCTGTCAGGTTTTGCACTGGACATTTGCATGCCTTGGGTGACACCTTAGCAGGTGAGAGAAATGGAGTTTTTCTTACTGCAACTTGCTTTGGGTTTTGTTTGTTGGTTTTTTTTATAAGCCAGAAAAATAACACTTTGCCTGCTATATCAACAACTTAAAACAAACAGAAAAAAACCCCGAACAGGATGACTTTTCTGCACCTGTGTATAACCCAGAAAAAAGTAAGAATAGGAAAAGTAACCTCAAATGAGAGAAAGGTTTTTACATTTGACAAATTTTATTTGTAATATGTAGGTTTCATAAAGTGAATTGCTGAAGTTTGTTTTGAGGGAATAGCAGGTGGAATAATACTGAAAGCAATGCAAATGATATTAAAATAAGGAAAGTGAGTTTTATTAAAGTAAAACATCTCCAACTGGACTATTGGTACATATATTTATCTAGTGTTGCAACTGACAGCAAATCTCAGATGGTGCTTCTATGAATTTAATTGCATGAAAGTGAACATTGCTACAACTTTGGCAAGCTGAGAGACAGTAAGCATAAAACATTTTATCTGTGTAATACTTGCAACCCAGTATTTTAAATGCTTAAAATATTTCAGGAAAGCTATTGTAAACAAAACGATATACTCCTCCTGGCTTTAAAATGCTTATCTTCTACTGAACCAAGTAAGTAAGTATGAAGAAAATAATTTAGGTCTTTAGTATCACTTTCATATGTAGTTTCATTAAGCAAGTGCAAGTTCCGATGTTCACACAGGTAAAATCAGAAGGCGGAAGCACTGACTTTCAAGCAGAAATGGAAGTTTATTCCAGGGATGTTTTACAGCTGCAGCAACTGACCGAAGTTGGGTGTCCAAAAACACACCCCAGGGCCTCCTGGACGTGCATATCAAACAGCCCTAGGGCATGCGCTGTGCTGCTTTCTGAGCAGTTTACCTTTTCCCCCCCTCCTATCTCTCTTCCCCCACTTGTGAGAAGGAATGCTTCTTTGGCATCTTCTCAGGTAAGAAAGTTCCCTGTTTAGTCTTGAAAAGGAGCAGTTTCCATAGGAAGGACAAAAGGTGATTGTTCTCACACATACTCTCAACATGTGTTCCTTTAGCCACAGCAGGTCTCTTGAGCAAAGAGAAATCCAAATCAGTTTGTCTCCTAGCCCACCTGTTGCACAGGGGTCCCATCCACTCCCTACAGCAAGATAGACAATAATTAATTATTTTTGTAACCAGGTAACCCAGGGAATTATGAATATCATTAAGAAACCATACTTCACTTTTAAAGAGTTGCAGAGGTTTGAAAAGAACAGGATGTTGTACCGCAGTAGATACAGTGACTCATTGCAGAAAGCACTTTTGAAAAATATTGAAGGGAAAAATGAGGTTTTTAGTTATTGGGGAGTACCCATTTGGAACATATAATTTGGAGCAAGTTCTGTCATTCCAGTAAGTGCAAATTAAAAATATAGTTCCTGCCAGAACTCTATCTACAACAAAATGTTGAACATCAACTTCCTCATGAGGGGAAGAAAAGGAGGGGCAGGCACTGATCTCTTCTCTGTGGTGACCAGTGACAGGACCCAAGGGAATGGCCTGAAGTTGTGTCAGGGAAGATTTAGGTTGGGTATTAGAAAAAGATTCTTCACCCAGAGGGTGATTGGGTACGGGAACAGGCTCCCCAGGGAAGTGGTCACAGCACCAAACCTGACAGAGTTAAAGAAGCGTTTGGATGCTACTCTCAGGCACATGGTGTGACTCTTGGGGATGGTCCTGCAGAGGGTCAGGAGTTGGACTCGATGATCCTTGTGGACCCCTTCCAACTCAGCATATTCTGTGATATTCTGTGATCTCAATTGGTGAGGCATGCAGCTGTGGCAATGGTAAATTCTGTAGTTGAGCACTAGTGTTGCCAAAACTGGCAGAAATATGACTGCTTAGAGACAGTTTTGAGTCTTTAAGCAGTAAAGGTATTTATTTTGAGCAACATTGGGGAGGTTAGCTCCAAAGTTCTCAGTGAAAAAACAGGTAATTTATACAGTTTTCATGAGTGATTACAACATCTATACATGCATATTCATTTAATTTCACAATCTAATTATCATATTCATAATAGGAGAAGTCTAGGTAGAACTTGAGACGGAGTTGCCCTTTTTGGGGAGTCCTCTGGTGGTCATTCCGATCCTCCAGTCTCAAGAGGGTCCTCTTTGTCATGAACTTTTCAACTTTTCCTATGGACTGGGAGTTTGCGAAACCCCCCTGATTCAACTCGCTTATCTCCCCGGATGTCCATTCTATCTAATTCATGACTACTAAGTTGTCCTTTCTGTTATCTTTTCATTAGTACAGAACATACGCAGGCAGAGCTCTCGGAACAGGGTACCACTTGTCCCTTAGCATTAATGTTGCGTTCCTCAGAGCGAGGGTCTGTAACATCCCCTCAGAATAGAATTCCAGCATCTCAGAACTCTTGCTCGGTTTCATTTCCCCCCTTTTCTCAGGACTTACGAATTCTTTCGTCAAGTTCTAAAGACAAAGGGTTTTGACAGGTGTACATCATCATTGCCCACATTGTTTGTGTTCTCCTGATTATAATGCTTAACTTATACCACAGGTAGATGTTTAAGAAGGATAATATGACCATCCCTCCATACATAACTAGCATAGGATGTATTAGATAACCAAATACTTGTGTTACCCTAGGAGAATACCCCACTAGGATGTCCCACCAATGATGTTCTCCGATCTGTCCTGTATCGGCTAAAATAGATTTTATGTTTTTGGAGTCATGTTTTACTTGCCAAAGCATGCGTTGGGTCATTTTGTTTACTTCTTGTACTATCTTTTCTATATCAGGGTGTCTGAGTATTGCTTTAAAAAAGCTAATATTCATGCCTATCTGTAATTTAGGTACATCATGATACAGGGTATAATCTACTTCAATTAATTGTCTAGTAGTTACAGGTACAACATAAAGTCACAGCCTACAATTCTAGTGAAGTTACATACAGAGAAATTAGTGTCATTTGTTACTTCATGACAATTATCTATAGTAACATTAACACAAGCAGTTCTAATACATTTTCCTATGTAAAACACTTGTGATTGGGCTTTGGTATGTGAGAACATTTCAAAGGTACATGTACTTTCTTTGATATCTAGGCACAGGTCTTCATTCTCTACCACTGCATTTTCACAGATGTATCCTAATTGCTCTCTGGGAATACAGACCTCAATGCTGATCAATTGCCATTTGCCTTTGCTCCGATCAAAACTTGCCCAAACACTATGACCAAAGGGTCTGACAATGACATTCTGGTATATAGCTCCCAGAGTTAGAACAGGAAAGATTGCCTGTTCTTTTGCTGCACTAATGGTGAGCACATATGCTTCAATTTGCTCATGTTGTGGATTGCAGGTGAAATTCACTAATTGCCACCAAACTTGGTGATCCTTTTCATACGTATTGAGAACAGTGCGAAAACTTCCATGCACAAAGACTCTAACCTATCCTTTTCCAAAGTCTTGCAAGGGTCCACCGAACCTTACCCTCAGTTTCTAGATCGACTACAAGCTTCCTTAGAGAGGCAAATTGATAACGACCAGGCGAGAGGGATGTTCTTCAGGCAACTTGCCTATGAAAATGCCAACTCTGACTGTCGAGGGGCCCTGCAGTCGATCCCCAAGCGCCACCACATTAGCTGAAATGGTCAGAGCTTGCCAGGATGTCGGGTCAGTCAATCACCACACAGACTCACTAACCACATCATTAGCAGACAAATAGTGGGTACCCGAAGGGGAAAAGGGAAAAGGTAACTGCTTCCGATGCGGAGCAACTGACCACATTAAAAGACACTGCCCTAAAAAACCCCCAGGATACTGCCCCCGATGTGGAAAGGGAAAACACTGGGCTAGCGAATGCAAGTTCCGGGGTGCTGAAAAAGGGGGGAGTAAACCTCAGGGAACCAGGAAACAGGGTGGGAAGCCGTGCGCCCTCATCAACCAGACATACGCCGCCACCTCAGGCAACACTGGACTGGACCTTGCCTCCAGAGAACCAATAGTTTTAACATCTACTGCAGTGGTTTTGATACCCACTGGAGTCTGGGGACCTCTGGAGGTGGGAATGCATGCCTTACTAATTGGGTGCTCATCAACTACCACTATGGGTATATTCATCTTGCCCAGAGTAATTGATCCAGGTTCCCATAATGAAATCCATATCATGGCCTGGACACCTGTGCCACCTTGTTATATACCAAAGGGGCAACACTTAGCCCAATTAATTCCTTTCTATAGCACTTCTCCCACACGAAAGGGTAATAAGGGTACTGAGGCATTTGCAAGTGCAAATCCCCCACAAATCCTCTGGGCTAAGTCGATCTCCGCCTCCCAACCCATGATGACATGTCACATTGATGGGCATAAATTTAAAGGTTTAGTGGATACAAGCGCAGACATGTCTATAATTAAAGACACTGAGTGACCATCAGACTGGCCCACAGTGTTCCCCACCTCGACCATCTTGGGGATGGGGGGTATGCAAAGACCTAGACAAACCAAGCATCTGCTTACGGTATTAGGACCTGAGGGACAGACTGCTAGGATTGCACCCTTCATAGCTCCCATTCCATGTACCTTGTGGGGGAGGGATGTCCTCGATCAGTTTGGTACCACTGTACAGATAGCAACAGCAAATAATCAGGTTTTTCAGTAAGGGTCATTGGTCATTGGACTTATCAAACTAGAATGGAAGACAGATAACCTGATATGGGTGGACCAATGGCCCCTAAAGAGGGAACGGCTAGGTCACCTGCAAGACCTGGTACAGGAACAACTGAACGCTGGGCATATAGTACCAACTTCTAGCCCATGGAACACTCCAGTGTTTTGCATACCCAAGAAGAGCGACAAATGGCATTTACTACAAGACCTCAGAGCAATTAATACAACCATCGAGCCAATGAGAACGTTGCAATCAGGACTTCCTTCCCCTGTCATGCTTTCTGCAGGGTGGCCACTAGTAGTAATAGACTTGACTGGTTTTTTACAATCTTTTTACATCCAGAAGATGCTCCTCTCTTCGCATTCTCAGTTCCAGCCTACAATCATGCGGAACCTATGCAAAGATACCACTGGACAGTACTGCCTCAGGGCATGAAAAACAACCCAATGATTTGTCAAACAGTGGTAATCAACATCATACACCTTGTTCAAAAACTCCACCCTTCAGCCATCATCTATCATTATGTAGATGACATCCTAATAGCAGCAAAACACAAGTCTGAACTACGATTCACCTTGACTGCCTTAACTGATGCCATCCAAAAAGCAGGTCTGCAGCTTGCCCCAGAAAAAATTCAACGCACCCAACCATGGACCTACCTCGGGTGGAGGATCACTCAACAGGAGATCATGCCACAACCACTGCCTTTCAAAGTAATGGACACTATGACCCTGAATGATTTGCAATGGCTTTTGGGAGCCATTAACTGACTGAGGCCTGTTTTAGGGATCACAACAGAGGAATTGCATCCCCTCTTCGAGCTACTTAGAGGTGACCCAACTCTCACATCTATTCGATCCCTAACTCCAGAAGCAAAACAGGTTCTGGAAATATGCTCCCAGGCCATCGAAAACAGGCAAAGCAGACGACGACACCCTGACCTGCACATTCACCTTGCCATCATATCCATCAAATTTCAACCTTTTGCCGTCCTTTTCCAATGGAATCAGACAGAATCCGACCCCTTGAGGATTCTGGAATGGTTATTTCTACCCCACTCTCCACCTAAGACTATTTGGACTATTAATGACATGTTTGCTAAGTTCGTCATGAAAGGTAGAGGACGTCTTAGATGGAAGAGACCCTGAGACAATCTACATTCCAGTCACGAAAAACAACTTAGACTGGTTTCTCGCAGAAGATGCTGGGTTTCAGACTGCATTAACAGACTTCCACGGTAATATTTCCATTCACTTCCCAAAACACAAACTCTGGGCAGAAATAGAAAATCTACCCCTTATGACCACGCATCGCTGCAAATCACGACCAGTAAATGGAGTCACCGTCTTCACTGACGCATCTAGACGATCGAGAAAAGCCACCGTAACATGGAGGAACCCTACCACAGGACAATGGGACAATAAGGTACAAACTTTGGACCAAGGTTCTGTGCAAGTTTTAGAACTAGCGGCTATCCGCATGGCATTTGAATTGTTCCATGATCGACCTATGAATGTTGTCACAGATTCACACTATGCAGCAGAGTTGGTCTCACGTCTCGAAGCCTCCTTCCTTCGAGATGTCACTAATCCTCATTTATTCACAGAAATTCGTACCATATGGTTTCTTATCAACCACAGAAAATTTGATTTCTACATAATGCACACTCGGTCACACACAGAACTTCCAGGACCCATAGCAGAGGGCAGTCAAAGAGCAGATGCAACTGCTATGGTAACTACAGTTCCCAAAATCCTAGAACAGGTTAAACTCTCACACCAGTTCTTCCACCAAAATACACGTTCATTAAAGAGACAATTCCAAATTACAATAAACCAGGTCAGAGACATAATCATGTCATGCTCTGACTGCCAGCGAGTTACCCCAATGCCATCTAAGGAAGGGGTTAATCCCAGGGGCATAACAGCCAATGAAATCTGTCAGACAGACGTTGCACACATAGCTGAATTCAGTAAAGTAAAATATGCCCATGTTACGGTAGACACACATTCCAAATACATTAATGCAACAACACACACAGGAGAAAAAGCCAAAGATGTTATCAGACAGTGGCTTAGCTGTTTTGCAATCCTAGGAATTACAAAAACCATAAAAACTGACAATAGTCCTGCTTATTGTTCTGAAAAAATCAAAACATTTCTCATAGATTGGGGGGGAATCCATTCCACAGGCATACCGCACTCACCCACAGGACAAGTGATTGTAGAAAGAGCACACCGCACACTAAAAGAAATGTTTCAAAGACAAAAAAGAGGGGAACCAGTATATAGACCCCAGGAATGTTTATGGAAAGCATCATATGTTCTAAATTTCTTAAACTGTGATGATACAGACCATAGCAGGTACGAATGCCAACATAAAACTCAAATACTTTCATCTTCCAAAGCACCAGTTATGATCAAAGATCTAATATCTGGGCAATGGTCAGGACCAGTAGATCTCATAACATGGGAGAGGGAATATGCCTGTGTATCCAAGGGTACCAAATTACAATGGATCCCTTCTAGATGTGTCAGGCCTTATGTTAGCTCTCCCCCACAACAGAAAAAATCAACAGAAGAAATAAGTGAAGAAATTAGATTTGAAGAAACATGACCAACAATAGTAAAAGGAACACACCACACAGTGAAAAACATGCTATAAAAACACAATAAAGGGGGGGAAAGAGATATGGGTCTGGTCCCTATATGTGTAAATCTACATTAACACTTCTTTAAAACAAGAATAATCACAAAGAAACAATAAATGATACAACAGAACCAAAAGAAACACACAAACAGTAACCAATACAAAACCAAAACTCCATGATCCAAACACAATAAAGGGTTTAAGAATGCATGTGTGAGGAGAGAATGAAACTGTGACCACCGGAGTATGAATGAGAAAGTTGAGTGGACATATGTATGTATGTGTGAAGGCAAATACACTTTATGGCAAGACATCTTAAACACTACCTCAAACAACACTACCTCAGACACATCTACAATCCAACACATTTCCCTTTCAAATAAAGATGATGCCATTACACAAAATCACCCTCAGATAAAAGGTTCTACACATCTACAAATCCTGGGTAGTTTAAGGTTGCTTGAATATTGCACGAACCAATAAAATTATAAACAACTCAATAAAAGCCTTATGACAATAGTCCCTGTTTTTTATAAATAGTTGAGATAAGATTGGTTGTGACAAGAATGTTTAAAAATGTATTGTTTTACAACTTGTTAATTATATAGAGAGAGGGGAGATGTGGCAGGAAGAATGTGACAAGGAATCATGGGAGTTGTAGTCTTCCGGGTTCTCACGCATACTCAATCAATACTTAATTGTCATTGTTTGAAAGATCATGTGACTTGTTTGAACACTATTTAAACTGTAGCCTTGTTTATTAAAAGTGAATTCTACTCTGGCACTCGTTAGTGTCTGAGTAGGGTTCATACCTTATACAACACCTCATGATAACATCAAATCTATGTCGGTCCAGTCGATATCTTGGTTTTTTGCAATCAATTCAAACCTTTTAGTCACTTTCTCAGGATCTTCTCTAATTTTTTTGGCCTCTTCTCTCCAACTATTTAAGTCACTTACAGAAAAGGGGCTTTTACTCTAGTCTGATTGCCTGTTGTAACATCCCCTCAGAATAGAATTCCAGCATCTCAGAACTCTTTCTTGGTTTCACTAGATCGAGGTGTACAGGGGCGTTCCTGGAGTTAGGGAAAAAGTAGGACCCTGTTTTTGTCCCACCTTCCAGTATTACAACCAAAACCAGATATGAAGCTTTAACAGTTGTAGACACTCATGAGCAATGTCTGCAAGGAGAAACTGTACCAGCAGCGCACAGTGGATAACGCAAAAAGAAACTATGAGTATTAGTAGTGGGTGACTCTCTGTGAAGGGGCACTGAGGTGCCCATCTGTTGACCTGACAGGGAGTCACAAGAGGTGTGCTGTCTTCCAGGAGTTAAGGTCCGAGATGTTGCCAAGAGGGTGCCACAACTTGTCAAGAGCACAGACTACTATCCACTGCTACTCTTTCATGTGGGCACAAATGACACAGCAAGCCAGAACCTGGGCAGAATCAGGGAAAACTACAAAGCCCCAGCAGTGCAAGCAAAAAGCACTTGTGCCTGTTATCTTTTCTTCAATTTTACCAGTTAGAGGAAAGGGTGTAGCCAGAAATAGACGTATAATGCAAATCAACTTCTCCTTTGTGGTTGGTGCCATCATGAGGGTTCTGGTTTTTATAACACGACATTCTTTGATGACTATAACCTGTTAGGGAGGGATGGGATCCACCTGTCATGAAGAGGTAAGGGAATCTTTGGCTGCATACTGGTCAACTTGATGAGGTGGGCTTTAAACTGAAGGACTCGGGGGCGGGATCCAAAGTGACAATGCTCATGCCACTGCAACCAACTGGGGAATAAACAAGGTCAAACAAAGCAACAACAAAGGTTCCTTAGCTGTCTTCCAAGATGAGAACCAGAATACCAACCAGCTCAAGTATATGTGTACCAATGCATGTGGTCTGGGTAACAAACATTAGGAACTGGAGCTCCACGCCTAATCAGAAAGTTATGATATAGGAATAGTTGAAACATGGTGGGACAACTCACGTGACTGGAGGATCACAATGGATGGATATAGGCTGTTTTGTAAAGACAGTGTA
Source organism: Corapipo altera (assembly GCF_003945725.1). Classification (NCBI taxonomy): domain Eukaryota; kingdom Metazoa; phylum Chordata; class Aves; order Passeriformes; family Pipridae; genus Corapipo; species Corapipo altera. Next base: position 249,176 of record NW_020885082.1, on the reverse strand, counting down.
ATGGTTTTAATTATTAGGTCTTCCTTCCTGGTCGCCAGGAAGGAAGGACGGAAGTATTCCATCCTATTCCTTTACATAATCCAAACATAAATAGATGGAGAGAGAAGCCTCTTCCTCTCTTTCCTTCCGGTGGTTTTGGAGGCGTGTGTTCCCTGCTGTCAGTTCTGTTGTGTGGGGGAGTGAGGCCTGGTGAGGTCTTGTGGACCTTGGGAGGCGGAGGGTGCCGGCAGTCATCCAACATGATTTCTACTGTCCCAAGGAAAGTAGTAAGATATTCTTTTGTTAATTCTTTAGTTTGCTAGATCCTGAGTTTTTGATTGTGTATATCTATTTTGGTTTTGCCCTTTTTCTTTCCTTCCCCCTTCCCCTTCCCTTTCCCTTTTGGAATTGTATATAGTATTTCAACTGTATATAACTGTAATATACATAAATACATTTATTTTAATATAGTTCGGTTAGTCTGGATTTTTCACAGTTTTTTTTTTCTTTGCTCTTTACTTGGAGGTTTTTTTTGTGCTGGGTCTGGGGACTTGGCAGGGAGCCAAGTAAAACAGACAGATAGGGAAGGACAGGAGGAGTAGTTGCACTCTACGTTAAGAAGAATCTTTGTTGAACTGGAATCATTCCAGTATGTCATAATAAAAGAATGCCTGGCTTCTAAAACTCTCAAATTGAGTCTTAGAGGTTTCTTTTAAGACCCAATTTTATGCAACAGAATTGGCACCCCAGATGGGACTACTCTGCCTGCTCTCCTGTGGATCCAAGTGATCTCTGGATCTTTACACTGTCACCAAGATTTTCTCAGGAAGGACCTCAGATCCCTGGACCAGTCTGGGACATAGGTAAGATCGCACTGCATTTTATAAATAAGGCATTCTTCTAGTTTCCTATCCATATAAGCCATGAGGATCTTCTGACACACTGGGTGGATTATTTGGTATTTTGGTATTTGGTATTTTGGATATTAATTTGGGAGCCCAGACTTATAAGTTAATTTGGTTTTGGAAATTGGTATTTGGTTTATTTTGTATTATGGGTACTTCAGGTTCCAAAGAAAGAATCTTGAAGAAATCACTTCTGGATTGTATCTTGAAACATTGGAAACAAATTGGTGCACACCAAAAGTATTATTCAGGAGATCCTTTTCGTTCCTGGATAAGGTGGGTTCAAAGCAAGATCCCTGGAATTTTATTAAGGTATTCCTGAGAATATAAAAAGTATACCTAACCATTACATAAATGGAACTCTATAATATAACTGGGTTATAAAAGAAGTATATAACTGTAAAAGAAGTGTGATATTTGGATAAAGAAATCACTAGTAATGGTATAATTAGTTATTTTCTATTAAATATAATTGTAAAAAATCATCTGGTTAAAAGGTGTGGGTTCCAGTCCCCACCATCTGGTAAAAAGGTGCAGGTTCAACTCCCCACAATTTGGTTTGCCCATGTATTAGTCAGACACAGATGCAACTTACTCAGTTCTTAACACAATAGAAGGAGAATTAAAGAATGACACTGTAAAGGTTATTAGTGTGACAGGGGTTAAATTAGGAAAACAATGGGTAACTCATCAGTTTCTCTATTTGCAAAACACCCCAAAACTTTTGCTAGGAAAATCTGAGGTAGAAATTAAATTTAAAAATGGGGATATTGAAATTATAATTCCTGAAATAAATATGTAGAAACAGTAGTTTTCTGCTAGTAAATGATTGAAAGTGGCTTGGTGAACTCTTCCTCCAGTTTCCTCAGTACCCTCCGGTGGTGTCATAGGTTTACTTGTTCAAAAAGTCCAAGCAGGAATTTTTCTTTCCCCTGCTCCGCTGTAAAAGAAAGATGTTGAACGAGGGAGGGGGAAGGAGTAATTGACCCATACAAAAGAACTAACTGGCAGACCTGCATTCCAAGTTGATGGTCCTTCCTAAAACTGCAGGAAGGGATGATGAGGTTTTTTTCTTCCTCCTCTCCTTGGAAATGGGACACTTCACTTTTGCCTTAACCTAGGCAAGGTGTGTTGAAAAGGCTACGGGGCCATTTTGTTCTCAGCCTGGTCATCTGGTTGTTTTCTGACCTCAACTTGCCTGCGCTCTGCTCTGCCCCCAGCCTGGACCTGCTAGGACTTCATCGGAGAGGTTTGGCCCACCTGCAGAGGAACTTTTTGGGGAGGGGGTCACCCTTTTCCCTCCTCCGCTCCCATGTTTTGGCAGCGGTTTGTGCCCATCTACAAAGCGGGGGGATCCAAGCCACAGCCAACCACAGACAGTGTGAGTTTTTCGTGGGAAGAACCTGCCTTCTTTCCCCTTTTCCCATTCCCCTTCTCGGCAGGGGGGGAAATCTCCATTGTCAGTTTCTCCTGCACACTGGGGTCTCACGTGGCAACTGTCAGAGCCCAACAGCGCCCCCTGCCGACCAACACAGAGCACTGCAGGCTCTGCACCTGCAGTGATTCAACAGTGCCCCCTGCTGATCATGATTAGGAAGTATCGAACTGTTTCCTTTTTGAAGGGGACTTTTGGGTACAGGATTATTGTTTAGTTGCTTTTGTGTTCTTTTGTTGTTCTGCCAATACACATATATCCTTTGAGAAAGGGTTGTTATTTTTCCTTTCTCCATACTCCCTCGATTGGAGTCTCTTAATTTTGGATTTACAATTGCTGAGAGAGAGGAGTTTGGTCTACCTCATAACTCATCCTCCTTAGCAAAACACTTCAGTTTCACTAAACTGAGACAGGTGGATCCCATCCAGCCCCATCAGCTTGTGGATATCCAAGTGGCACAGCAGATTACTAACCATTTCCTCCTGGATTATGTGGGTTTAATTCTGCTCCCTGTCTTTGTCTTCCAGCTCAGGGGGCTTGGTGCCCTATAACAACTAGTCTTGGTATTAAAGACTGAAGCAAAGGCGGCATTAATTACCTCTGCTTTTTCCTCATTCTTTGTTATTATGTTTCCCTCTGCATACAGTAAAGGATGGAAATTCTCCTTAGTCCTCCTTTTGTTATTAATGTATTTATAGAAACATTTTTTGTTGTCTTTTACAGTAGTTGCAAATCAAGTTCTAGTTGGGCTTTGGCAGTTCTAATTTTCTCCCTGTTTAACCTCGCAACATCCTCATAGTCCTTCTGAGTTTTCTGCCTCTTCTTCCAAAGGTCATAAACTCTCTTTTTTTCCCAGAGTTCCAGCCAAAGCTCTCTGTTCAGTCAAGCCAGGCTTCTTCCCCACTGGTTCGTCTTTCGGCACTTTGGGAATGGACTGTTTCTGCGCCTTTAAGGTTCTCCTCTTGAAGAATGTCCAGTCTTCCTGGACTCCTTTGCTCTTTAGGACTGCCTCCCAAGGGACTCTCTCAACCAGTCTCCTTAAAAGGTCAAAGTCTGCCCTAGGGAAGTCCAAGGTAGCAGTTCAACCTGCAGATCTTCTTGCAGAACTCCTTCCTTGTCTATCCCTTCTGAAGAGCTTATAGTCATCCATTGCAGCACTCCAGTTGTGTCACTTGTCATTTTTTTTTCCCTTGATTGATGCCTCAAGGAGCTAAGGAAAAAAAAACTCAGGAGAAGTTAACTGAGGATGAGATAAGAAAAGGGTTTAATTTGTGCCTAGGCATAAAGATCACAAGAAGCGCGCACCTTCCATGACTGAGATGTTACAATTTATAATATTGCTTGTCCAATCCCAGTTTTGTCCATCCCATAGCTTCCGCCTCAGTCCACCCCCTGGGAATTGGGTCTAGGGGCTTTTCTTCATCATCTTCATCTTCTTCAGAGCACAAAAGGTACACGGTCATCTAGTTCTTGACTGTACTCTTGTGGTTCAGACCAGGATTAGATGTCTTCAAACAGAATAGGCCTTGCCTTGACAAAAGACTAAACATCTTCTACTGGAATTCAGGGGTAGGATTGATATGGGGAACATAGAATGGGGTGATGGGGTAGGGAATGTATAAACTACTTGTGCTAAAGGGTGAGGAATATAATATAGCTACTTCTAAAATTTACTTCTACTACTTAACTACTTATAAAGCTTATAAAAATTAGGAAAATAAGAAAAAAACAGATGGACCTTACGGCATCAGATCTTTCTCTAAAGACAAAAGCATAGGATCACTTGGTAACATACTATGCACTTTTTCTTTTTTTTTTTTTTCCATTCCGGATGATTTTGTAGTGTGAAAAACAAAACTGCATACGGCACCTCATTCCATTTCCCTTCCCGACAACAAAACAACATCAATTGTAACATTGCATTATAATTTAAAGTTCCATTCTTTTTAGTTCCAAAAGGGAAAACATTTCCCAGAGCGAACCAGTCCTCACCATTCCATGGAATTTGTATTATAACAATAACAATAAGTGTGTATGCTGTTATTTCACAGCATGTCTTTGTTATCTCTTACCCTTGAGAAATGTATCAAAAGGTAGCAATCATTATTTCAGTCTATGAAGATACATTCCAAACTAACATTGTAACCACTTTGTTTTAGTTTAGACAAATTATTTTTGACAATTTTGGTTAATACGTCATGACAATATGTAATGGAAAAGCTGCTTATTTACACTAGGTATGTTAATGATACAGATCTTGTTGAATTTCATTGCTTTATGAAATTATTCCAGCTGGACTCCCTACAAAATGAGATTGATGTTGTGAAATCACACAGACCAGTGCTTACAATTTTACTGTAAGCATACTAATCATATAGCATTCATAATTAACAGGAAATACAGTTTAACTCCTGCTACTTTTTCCTTTTATTATTTTTATTTGCAGTAAAAATGCCTATAAACTAAGGTGCAGTTATTCTGAAGATTAAGAAATATGTACTGCCCTTCTTGGTAAACCTCTATCTATACAGTATTTCAGCTATTAAAGCAAAAGGTTACATTTATTGCATATATTTCCTTGAAGTCAGTGCATTAGCAACATACTTTGAGTTTTTATTCACATGAATGGATCCTCTCATTTTGTTACAGAAGGCAAGAGAAGACCATTTCTTTTTCTGGTTTTGCCTTTTATGGATTCACATACACTTGGGGCAGAGGGAAAAGGGTTTTACTTTTGGGACATTGTTGCTGCTGGAATTGTCATATTTGTTGAAACTAGCTTCATGTTCTTAAAATGCCAAAATTAAAATTTTTAATTTATACTATTATAAGACGAAAGATAATGCTCCCAGAAGAGCATTTAATAAATAAAGATATGGTAAAGGAAAGGAGGAGGGAAAGAAAAAGGTGGAATCTGATCCCCAAGAGAAATATGTAATTTCAAGGGTTGTTGGGTTTAGATTAAGAAGAGCTCATGCATTTAGTCTGAAAAGAAGAACTGAGTAAGTGGAACTGAAATTGCATTATCAGTAAGTACAATCTTATTTTTCAACATTTTTTTAATAAACCTGCATTTCTTTTTTCACATGCCTGTCATGGTTACAAAGAAAGGGGGTGGAGTTTTTAGTGCTGGCTATTCAATACCATGTCACATCTGGGGGAGTGATTTTCAGTAGGTGTTGTTTACCTTGTCCTGACCTTGGCTGATACCTCTGGGGGGTCATTAATAATCGTAACCAGCCTGTAGGGGGAACGGGAGAGGATGATTTTTCCCAGCCTTTCACCCCCTTCTCCTCCTTCAGGTCTGCTACAACAGCTTTAGAGAATTTTGAATTCCCTTTGGATGTTAAGGAAAACATGTTCTTGTTGCTAAATCTGCTATGTCTCTGTACAGTCTATACCATGTTTAGAGACAAGACAGATTTCTAGGGAAGTTGCCCAGACACCTGCCCCAGGGGGGATAATAATGAGTGGCAGAGAATGTGGGAAAAAACGGGCCAGCTTTTGAAGGAGTATTCTGCATATGTTTTATCCCAGGAGTTTTATAGCAAATGGCAAGAATTGTTTAAAATCTCTGTCCTCTCTGACTGCTACAACATATAAAAGAAACCTTTTAGTTTACAACTCCACACAAGATTATAAATAACAATGCATGAAGTGCTGAGCCTCACAGGAAAAGAGCCCTGTGTTAGAAAGTAAGACAGTGACTAGTTAGCAAAGCTGTAAATGAAAGGCTGATGTTTTTTGGACCCACCCCCCGTCCCCCCATAGACCCTAGCTCACATCATGCCCACAATCTTTTGATAGACTGCTAACTTCATAGCATGATGGTTTCTGTTGTTTGAATGCTTTATCTAACTTGTGCATTCCTTTACTGAATGTCTTAGTTGAGTGAATTTTGATCATGCCCTGGATATCTTTCTTCGTGCTCTTAATGCTCTTGGGTTCTTCACACCACACAGGCTTTGACCATTTAACACAAGCAGTGACAGTGCCTGGTGCCTGATTGTATTGCACTACCTGCTTTGTCCTACATGATTCTCTACAGCCTTTTATTAGTAACTGACAGCCAACCACTTCGTACTATAAAACCTATATTCCTCTTGTACAGTCAAGTTACAAAAATTCTGAAATTTGAAATTCTTTTGTGAAAATTGTTTAATAGTCTAGGCTCTACTTTGCAGAAATTCCACAGATTCATTCTGTAGTCCGAACCCGTGAGATTAAGCACTCCTGTTCATCTATTCCAACTTGGAGATTATGTCTACATTCAACAATAGGATGCTGACCCCCTGTATGCTGACTGCAAAGAGATTATGATTACCTACAACCACAGCATAGCATGCAGATGACCCTGGTTGACCCAATGAAGCAGGAACAACTAGAACCTATTCCGATCTCTTCACTAAAGATGGATATGATTACAAAGATATTATTGTCTACACTTTTACTGTTAGTCCTTTGTTGTGGATCTTTTATGTTGTTTTCCTTGTTTTTCATCATTATGCTGCTTAACTTGTTCAACGATGGCATGGTCCAACCACAGACCATGCGGTGGGAATGTATTTGTGCTTCATTGGATGACGCAAGTGTTGATAGACGGGAACTTCATCCCTGAAGCAACCATCTTGTATAAATTGAGATTAATTGGTATTTTGCTATTAGTTGACAACCCTCCAAAAACATTTGACAGAAACAGTGAAAAAGAAGATGATGTTAAGACAGACCCCCGAGATACAGCACGCCATAGGCAGATTATATAAAAACCTGTCCTTACATGGGGACACTAAGCTCAAAGTCAACTAAGCTAAGCTTTTTATTCATGTAATAACTAACCTAACAGTTTCATTTCAGTACAAAAAAAAAAAAAAAAAAAAAGGGAGGGGGGAGTGAGGAAAGATTGGTTCATGAGATGGTCTTGCTGACTGTTTCTTGGGATTGGTTGCCTAAATAGCCAGAATTGTTTTAAACCTGGTGGAGAAGTGGAGTTTTTGAAGTTTTGTAGTGACTACTGACAAGTTCTCTTTGAAGTCCAAAAGTCCATTTGCATAGAGAAGTGCCTGTTTTGCTTTAAAACTAGAAGGAGTATATATTTATGTTTGTATGTATTTGGGTTTTGAATTGAATGTGAAGTAGAAATATGTTTATGTTTCCCAAGTTATACTTTCATAAAAACAAGAAATGCATAATTAGATCTTACTCATCTGAGGGCAAAACACAAGAATGATAATTTCTCAGTTCACAACCAGAAAACACAGTAAAATACAACTCAAAAGTATGTTTGTGTGAGAGCATGAAGTGATGGCCATCACGCATGAAAGTTGTGTGAATGTACGCATGTGAATGAATGAATATATGATTATTAATATATTCTGTTTTTGCTCACAAATACATAAACCATATTATATGCATAAGCACCTTTAGACAAAAAATAGGAGACACATAACAGTGAGTTAAATGAAATTTCATTTGCAAAATAAAAATTTTCAAGAACCACATGGAACAAAGAGCCAAACCAAGCAACAACAAATTAGAGACTATAAAGCAAAAATCATCAAATACTTTTGTGTTTGCAGCAAAATCCTTTAGTGTAACAATGTAATATTAAGGTTTTTTTTGTTGTTAAATGTTTGCCTGTATTTTCTAATGGCTTCAACAAGAGAAAAGACTTTCTAATAGTTCGTACAAAGATTCTGGTATCTGCTTTTAAAGACATCAAAAGGTTTGCTGACATGTATAATTGTACTTTCAGGTATATAAAAGGCTGTACAGTACCTTAAAAAAGGGGCCTTTTGCTAAAATTAATTTCACTTGTAGTATTAAAAGTAAGGCTGCAGTGTTTATTAGCTCACTCTGAATCAATACGTTAAAACATTGATAGTTGAAAAAAGACAATATTAATCAAAGCTTAGATTGCATGTTTAATTAGCATGATAAGTTTAAGTATAGAACCTTGGTTAAAGAAAATATTTATAGTAATATTGTGAAGGACCAGGAATCAGAATGGGGAAAATCTCAGAGGTGGTAAAGGATGTACAGTGATTGAACAGACTTTATGATGCAGACTTTATAGTTATTATGTACACACACATTGTATGTTCCCCCAGAATCTGTATCTCCGGGGCATATCCGGGCCTGTTCACCTCCCTGCTCCCCTGTTTCTCTGCTGATTGGCTGGAGGAGTTGCAGGGAGGAAACAGCCTCCATTCACCCCTTCTCTCCCCGGTTCCTCCCATGTTCCTCCCTCTTTCGCCTGTGCCCCTATCCTGATTTGCTCCCCCGTTTGTCTGTCTGATATCCCACCCTATGTTCTGGTCCTTTCCCTGCCTAAACAGATAAGAATCCTGTGCACGCCTGAATAATTCATTCTGCTTGCACCCTTCCTTGTGTCCCACGCCCTCTTCGGACCTGTTTATATTTTTCTTGAGTTGTACTCTGTATTTTCTTATGTTTATTATCTTGTATACATCGTATGGTTATTTACAGCTTTGTGCAAAACCTCCACTTTACATATAAAACAAAAAAGGGGAATTGTGGGAGGCAATTGAGCTGTGGACAGCTTGGGCCCTGAATTTGAGTGATTGCAACTGTGAAGTTGTGAAAGAATGTAAACAATGAAGATGAGAAGGTGGACAGGGGGGATGGAGCTGCAGGGCAGCTGTGATAGCCAGAGTCTGGACTGTTTGTTGAGTGACTCTGAGTTGCAGAAGCTATAGAGCAGCCAATCTTAAGATGTGTATGTAGTAAGGGCACCAATGGTGGTGAAACACGCTGGCTAGGGGAGACTATAAATTGGTCATGTTTGTATGAAATAAAGGCTTTTCTGCGTGAAATCCCAGTGTGGTGTCCGTCCCGACAATGACACTATATGACCAGTGCCTAAGTCCAGTGGAGAGTGGAGACTGCCAAAGTCACACCACAGCTGAGTGCTGCTGTGCCGGACATGCTGGAACTCCAGTATGAACTGGAGTCTAAAACAGTGAAGTGGTGCCACCATCAATATTGCTAATGCATTTTTCTCCACTCCTTTGGAAGCAGAGTTTGGGCCACAGTTTGCTTTCACCTGGAGAGGCAACCAGTACATCTGGAACCGACTGCCCCAGGGGTAGAAACACAGCCCCATCATCTGCCATAGACTGATCCAGGCTACACTAGAGAAGGGTGAGGCTCCAAAACACATACAGTATATTGATGACATCATTGTATGGGGGGACACAGCAGAGGAAGTTTTTGAGAAAGGGGAGAAGATAATCCAGATCCTCCTGAGAGATGGTTTTGACATAAAACAAAGTAAGATTAAGGGACCTGACCAGGAAATTCAGTTCTTAGGAGTAAAGTGTCAAGATGGACATCGTCAGATTCCAATGGATGTGGTTAACAAAATATCAGCAGGAAGGAAACACAGGCTTTTCTATGCACTGTGGGTTTTTGGAGAATGTATATTCCATATTACAGTCAGATTGTGAGCCCTCTCTACCTTGTGATACAGTAGAAAAATTATTTTAAGTGGGGTCCTGAACAACAAAAAGCTTTTAAACAGGAGATTGTTCATGCAGTAGCCCTTGGGCCAGTCAGGACAGCACAGGATATAAAAAATGTGCTCTACACTGCAACTGGGGAGAATGGTCTGTTATACCCTGTGGGAAGGAAGGGGTTGAAAGCAGAAGATTTGGCGAGGAAGTATTTTATTTTGGTTGTGAAACTAAGATCACAATGCATATAACTCCAAGCCCAAAACCCAGTCTGTAAGCAGACAAAAACATCAATCCAGAATGAGAAAACCACATTACAAATAAAATAAAACTTTAGTTACCAAATGCAAATACCAGATGTATGTCTAACCAAAAGACCACACTATAAACCAAATGTAACTGTAACTTTAGTTACCAGATGCAAATACCAAATGTGTGTCCAACACACTACAAACAAATACAACCCTGATTACCAGATGTGTGTCTGAAGACGCTAGCAGTCTGACACACGCTATCTTGCATTCTTCATGAGTAACAGCTTATAGGTAGCAACCCCATGACCAGTCCCTTAACCAAAACTAAAACCTGAAAGAGATGCCTTTACCTGTCTGGGAGCTGGTCTGCTTCTGCCAGGATCCAGATGGGAAAGGGAGGTTTCACCGGAGAAATCTCCAAGGGCGCCCTGAAGCATCCCTCTTACCAAAATAGTCTCCGCAGCCAAACAGAGAGGTGCTGCCACACGTCCCTGTTTGGGTGCCAACTGAAACAAAAGAATTAAACCCAAAGACCAAAAATCATTGGATTGGACATTCCTTTAATATACCAGCTGGGGATTCACGGGGATAGAATTGCCATACATCAATCGAATAATCAGTACAAATTTTGGATATAAATACGGTATTCATCAAAACCCCTTCCCACAAGTCCAACCTTGAATTATGTCATAATTTCAGGGGTCAAATATCATTCTGGAGTTCATTCGTGGAGCAAGACTTCCATCTCACGTTTGTTTCTTCTGGGGGGGCAGTCATGTCTTCTTTCCACTTGGCAGGTTTCCTAGCATCTATGATTGATCCAGTTGACCCCTGATCCTTAAACTAATTGTTCTGGGACCAACTAAGACACATATATTCATCATTAGTTAAAGATAACTAGAATTTCCCATTAACTTAAACAATCTTCAATTGAATTTACTACTTAACGGAACGATCTTTTTTTGATCAAGTTTTCTGAGGCATGTAAGCTAATTTCTTGCAGGTGGGCATACAGTACACTCTCTATTAGTTCCCATGTTTCATCTACATTCTACAATCCAAAACTAATTGTAGTCCTAAAAGAAAAGACAACTACTATGCTAAGAAAGCAAATACCTTAGTTGATTAGGACACAATTTTTATCTAAGCTAAAACTTCTGATTTCCTAAGTCATTTAGAAAGGAGACCCTCTCTCAGTTGTTTTTGCTCAAGATGACGTTGCAGCTAGGAATCCTAAGAATATTGTTTCAGTGTGTGAATTTTCACACTGTGTTTCCTTTGGTTTGTTTTCTATCTGTTGAAAGAAACGGAATTCTCTCAAGGAAGATAAGAGAATGTTGTTAAAGACTTAAAAACATTCTTTCCCACAGACTTGGGGAGAAGGGAGATAAGGGAGAGTTCAGAATTGTAAAAACACAGCCTGGTGACGCATTTGCACATGCATTAGGCTTTGGTATGTGCGGAAAAAGTCCTCACTCAGCACCATTTGCAGTGAATGAATTCAAGCAGAGACAGACCTTGTCCAGGCAGAACTCATTTGTAAATTTATTACTCCATACATATACAGAACAGGGATCCCCAAATATAGACGATGAAGAAATGAGGTTGCACACACAGCATGATTTGCTTTTTGGGATTCTCCACAGAGGTCTCTCTGCACTCCCCTTTATTAGGGTTCTTTGATAAACAGCACCTGGTGTTGTCATTCAGTTAACCAGAATTCCCAGGACTTTTTGCAAACTCAGTGTTTTGATTCACACACTCCTTCTCACCTCCAAGGCCGAAACACTCACTTTTGATTCTAATTAACTGAATGCAGGTGCTGCTGGCTTAACTTGTTCCCACAGGTATGTAAGGCAAGGCTCAGGCCTTTCCTGCACTTTTTGCCCCTGCTAAGTTTGGACTTAGCAGTGTATGTGTCCCTGCAATGATGGAATAAATCTATTCTTCACACTTCAGCTGTGAGTTGTGGCTGTCTTGGTTAACCTGCATCTATCAACTCCCACACACCCCCACTGAAAAAAAGATCCTGGCAGCTTATAAAGGGGTTTGAGCTGCTTCAGAAGTTATTGGCACTGAAACACAGCTCCTCATGGCACCCTGACTACCAGTGCTGGGCTGGATGTTCAAAGTCCCTTCCACACATCATGCTACTGCTGCCACATGGAGCAAGAGGATTGCTCTGAACACACAACAAGCTCGGGTAGGGAATCCTAATTGCCCTGGGATCTTGGAAATAATCACGAACTGGCCTGAAGGTGAAGATTTTGAAGCATCATCAGAAGAGGAAGAGGTGACACAGGAGGCTCCACCGTATAATCAGCTACCAAAAAATGAAAAGCGACAGTCTCTTCACTGATGGTTCCTGCCATATTGTAGGGACAAATCAAAAATAGAAAAATGCCATATGGAGTCCTACACAAGAAGTCGCAGAAACTACCAAGGGATAAGGTGAATCAAGTCAGGTTGCAGAGCTGAAGACCATCCAGCTGGCTTTAGATATCGCTGACCAACACTCTACCTCTACACTGACTCATGGATGGTAGGAAACGCTACCATGGACTAAACAAAGTCAACAAACATCTTGGGGGGATGGTCAGTGACTAGCGAAATAATACATGTGCTTATGTATAAAATCTGGGCATGACATGGATGGTATAGAATAAGGGGTGTATAATGTCCTAGTTACAGAGATCGGAGGTGGAGTTTTATTGTTGAATATTCAGTACCACCCACTTCACCTCCAGGGGGAGTGTTTTCATCAGGAAAAAGGGGGGACCGGAAGCAGAAGGGGGGCAATTTCTCTTCCCTGGCTCTTGGGAGAGGTAGCCACTGCCGAGACCGTACCACCATTGCAGGAGGAGAAACCCTACCACCACTACTGCTGCCGCAGCAGAGATAAAAACTTGCCTGGGACCCCTGCCTAAGCCACTGTTGAGGACAGGAGTCACTGCTTAGCTATCGTTAGCCACCCACGACGACTAAAAGAGGAGGGGCTTCCCTGCTGCAAGCTGCTTCAGGGGTTTTTCAATTGCTGCTTCACAAGCTGCCTGGACCACACCACCCAGCACAGTGAAGGTTTTGTCCCTGTTTTCCACTGAGTTTTTTTGTTTCCTAGGATGGGGGGAGTTTTAAAACCAGCACACTACCTCACCTTTCCAGGTGCCCTTATACAATACATATGATACTCTGGAATTTGAGGACCAGGGAAATGAGAATATGGATGAAGATCCATACAGGTTGGAGGGGTCGTCTAGGGCAGGGCAGCCTACCCCCTGAATCACAACCTCCTCAGTTAAGAAAAAAAGAAGAGTAGTTGTCATTGGTGATTCACTTCTGAGAGGAACAGAGAGCCTGATATTCAGACTGGACCCAACCCATAGGGAAGTGTGCTGCCTCCCTGGGGCCTGGGTTAAGGACATCATCAGGAAACTTCCTAGCCTGGTATGGCCCTCAGACTACTACTCATTACTGGTCTTTCTGTCTCAGTTTGAAGAGACTGGAATGTTTGTTAAAGAGGATGAGTTATGAGACAGACCAAACTCGTCTCTCCCAGCAATTGTAAATTCAAAAATTAAGGGGCTTTAATAGAAGAAGTGTGGAAGAAAAAAAGAAATAACAACCCTTTATTAAAAGATATATGTATATTGGCAAGAACAGTAACAGAACATAAAAACAGCTAAACAATAGTCCTGTACCCAGAAGTTCCCTTCAAACAAAAGAAAAAAAAGTCTGAATACTTCTCTGTCTTCTAGCGCAGTTCTAATCACGGTTGGCAGGGGGCACTGTTGGATCACTGGAGGTCACCACGCGAGGAGAGGGGTCTGGGAGGGTGGTCTCGGGTCACGGGAGAAGCCGAAAAGAAGATGGGGGACCCTTCCCCCAATGGAAGGAAGGGAAAAGGAAAGCAGTTCACCCCCAACAGGACTCACTCTTGTTCTCAGTTGATGGCACCCCAAAAACTCCTCCTTTTCTCCCAGCGAACACAGAGACTCTCCGATGAAAATGCAGCAGGTCCAGACTGGAGACAAAAGACAGCTCGCAGGCAAGTTGAGGCCAGCAGTCAGGGTTGACCAGGATGTGAAACCAGAAAGACAGGCTTCCAGACCTTCTCTCCAAATGCACCGAACACAGACCCTGTCTCTGTCCCCGTCCCCGAAAGAGAACCCAGCAGTCTGAATCTCTCCCCTCCGAGCAGAGCCAGCCACTCCCTCCCAAAACTCCTCCCCTCTCCCCCCTGTGGTAATGGATTTGCCATATGTAGGATGGAAGAAGTCCTGTCAGAGATGGAATAGTGAAGAAAAAGAAGAAAACCGCTCAAATGTTATAGAAACAGAAGTTTTTAATGTGGTTTAAACAGGTTTCAAAATGGTTTTTGCATTTCTGCAAAGTCATTGCTCCTTCTTCCCGAGACCCCCTGTGAAGGACTCTCATCTCCCATACAGGAGTGTCCTGGGAAGATGTCCTGAGGTGTTTCTCATTGGCCTTTGTTAACCCCTTCCTATTGGCTGACAACTCTTTACCTGATTGGTTTTTCTGTATGACCCTGAACCTGTAATTGGTCCCCTTTTGACCCTCCTAAAAGCCTTATAAACCCCTATCCCCACAATAAACTTCCTCTTTCGTCCGTCCCTCCCTGGTGGTCTGTGTGAGCTCCTTACGGGGTGGCCGGGCCACGTGGCGGGGGCAAGGGGGAAGAACATTCACCTCCAGGTGATGGGCTGGCACCCAGAGCCTGAAGGTTCCCCCTCCAACTCATCTGCCGTACCCCCCAGCCTCTGACGGGCCATCAGCAAGGAATGCAACCTGACTAGCTAGTTCTTTTGTAAGGTTAATTAACTCCCTTCCCCCTTTCCATTCAAACTCCGTCTTTCCTACAGTGGGGGGGCAGGGGAAAGAAAAATTCTCCTGAATTTCTAACCTATAACACTTCCACATAGAGGATGATGAAGCTGCAACACGTAGTCTGAGGGCGATCAAAAGGGACTTCAGGGCCTTGGGACAGTTGGTAAGGGATTCTGGAGCACAGACTATTTTCTCCTCTATCTTTCAAGTTGCAGGTAGTGGCATTGGAAGACACAGATGGGCCCAGTCTATTAACACATGGCTCTGTGGCTGGTGTCACTGATATAATTTGGGGGGTTTTGACAATTATAGAATCATCAAGGTTGGAAGTGACCTTCAAGATCATCAAGTCCATTTATTGTAATCACTAAGCCATATCACCCAGCACCAGATCCAGACGCCTCTTAAACACCTCCAGGGATGGTGACTTCACCACCTCCCTGGGCAACCTATTCCAATGCCTGACCACTCTAACAGAAAAAAAATCATTTTCCAATATCTAAACTGAATCTTCCCTCTCTCAGCTTATGGCCACTTCCTCTCGTCCTCTCACTGTAGGCATGGCAGAAGAGACCAGCACCCACCTCACTACAACCTCATTTCAAGTAGTTGTAGAGAGCGATGAGGTCCCCCCTGAGCCTCTGCTTCTCTAGACTAAACAAACCCAGTTCCTTCAGCTGTTCCTCATAAGATATGTTTTCTAGGCCCTTCAGGAGTCTTGTTGCCCTTCTCTGGACATGCTCCAGAACCTCAATGTCCTTTTTAAAGTGACAGGCACTGAACGCAGTACTCAAGGTGCGGCCTTACCAATGCAGAGTACAGGGGGACAATTACTTCCCTAGTCCTGCTGGCTACACTATTCTTCATGCAGGTCAAGATGCCATTGGCCTTCTTGGCTACCTGGGCACACTGCTGGCTCATATTCAGCTGGCTGTCAACCAGCACCCACAAGTCCCTTTCTACTGAACATCTCTCAAGCCACTCCTCCCCCAGCCTGTAGCGCTTCATGGGGTTTCTGCAACCCAAGTGCAGGACCCAACACTTTGCCTTATTGAACCTCATGCAGTTGTCCAGATCTCTTTGCAGAGATTTCCTGCTCTCAAGTAGATCAACACTCCCACCCAACTTAGTGTCATCTTTGATTTTAGGCAACAATGCCAATGATGTCAAATCTCTGGGACTGGACCAAAGCTTTGAGCATCTCTTGTTTGTTCCTTGTGCTGTGTGCATTGGTGTAGAAACATTTCAGGTGTGGTACATTGTAACCAATACATTCTGAAGCAGATTGAGGGATCCTATGAGTGCTTGTTATCTCAAGTTTTGGCACACCATCCCATTGTTCATCACTGGCGAGCCTGGTTTTGTCCCCTTCCCCCTTCCAAACCAGTTTAAAGTTCTGTCAACAAGCCCCATTTGAGTAATGTTGCCACAGTAGAGATGAATAACAGGAGCAAAATTCCAAATAGTAAGATAAAGAACAAAGAGATTAAGCAATGGAAGCAACAACCACATCAATGTAGAAAACAGAAAACTGATGGCCTAAGTCCTTGAAGGGGGGAAAACAAAAAAGATAACATCTAGGATGTTGCATGATGAACCAACAACCCTCCCCCAGTTTTGACCAGTTCTATGGTGAGAACTTGAATGAGCAGTAACCTTTGCTTATTATAATATCATTATAATAGTAAAAAACGCACCCCTGACTCAGATGACCTCTGCCCACTGTGGTGGGTTGACATTGGCTGAACACCAGTTGCCCACCAAGCCACTCTATCACTCCCCTTCCTAGCTGGACAGGAGAGAATAAGACGGAAAATGACTTGTAAATTGAGATAAGACAGTTTACTAAAGTAAAAACGAAAGTTTGCGCAAACACAATCAAAGAGGAAAATAACAAGGTTTGTTCTCTACTTCCCATCAACAAGCTATGTCCGGCCAATTCCCGACTTGAACAACAAGATGCACCATAGTCAAAGCATCCTTCAAAACCCAGAACTTTGGAGGAACTCCAAGGACTGGACATGCTGTGACGAAGAGGAAGATGAGGAAGAGGGGGTCTTAGAGACTCCTAACTCAATTCCCAGAGTGGCGTGTCAGGGTGTGGATAGATCTGGGATTGGTTGGACCAATACCTTAAATTGTGGAACCCCCTGGACACGTGTGCGCATGTCTCTGTATCCCGTGGTTGAAGGTCTTCTATTAAAACTGCTCTCTTATCTCTACTAATGGTGAGTAATTTTTTGGTTCTTTATCTAAGGCAACAATCCCTGTGTATTTGGCAATGTTTCAGGTCTGGTTGAGACAGAGTTCATTTCCCCATAGCAACCCTCACAGTGCTGTGCTTTGTACTGGTAGCTAGAAAGGTGTTGAGAACACACCAGTGTTTTGGTTCCTGCTGAACAGTGCTGGCACAGCATCAACGCTGTGTCTCCAACATTCAGTAGGCTGGGGGTAAGCAAGATCCTCGGAGAGGACACTACTAGTCCAGTTGACACAAATTGACCAAAGGGATATTCCATACCATATGACATCAGCTCAGATATAAAAGCTAAGGAAAGGAGGAGGAAGGGGGGAGGCATTCATTGTTTACAATGTTTGCCTTTGCTGAAGTCCTGCTTCCTGGGAAGTGCCTGGACATCACTTGCTGATGGGAAGTAGAGAATAAAAACTATAAGTTTCTAGTATAGCTTGCTAGCACCTTCGTACAAAATTCCTAAAAATGTAGTTAATCATTCTTTGTTAAGAGCTTCAACAGATGAGGTAAAGGGTTTTTCTATCTGTGAAAATGTACTGAGAAAAGAGACATAACACCTCATATAGCCAGTCAAAGCTACTCAGGAGCCTTGAAACCATTCCAGAAGGCGTGAAACTGTGTCAAAGGAGATGAGGAATGATACCTTTGAACTTTTTGGATTTTTTAGCTTTTTGTAGATTTTAGAAGTATTTGTGTAGTAAATGTAGACTTTCGTGTAGCTGTATGATATGCCACCCTTTAGTACAATAGTTTGCACATACCCAACCCTATTACCCCATTTCATATTGAACTTTTAAAATTCCTTTAGCATGTTTAGTCTTTTTCTTTTCAAGGTAGAATTGTAGAAAACACCTCTGTTTAAGAACATTACACCCTAGACCTGAACAACAAGATACCATGACAGACAAAGCAACCTTCAAAACATAGAATTTTGGAGAAGCTCCAAGGACTGTATGTGCTGTGAAGAAGATGAAGATGAGGAAGAAGGGGTCCCAAAGACCCCAGATGCAATTCCCAAAGAGGAGTGTCGGGGGCAGAACCAGGGGGTAGATAGATCTGGGATTGGATGGACCTTATTATAAAATCGTAGAACCACTTCCTGGGTGCGTGCACATTGTGTGTATTCCCCTGGACCTGAGGACCTAATTAAAAGACCTGCTCTTCTTACCTTATATACTAAATTGGCCTGGAATTTTTTTCTCCACAGTCTCTTCAGGCATCAGGAAGAAGAAGAAAAGATGAAGATAGGGGTCTTCTGGGACCTCTGACTAAAATTCAGGAGGCCTGTCAGAGGCATGGCGAGGGTGGTACTATGGGAGGGACTGTTTTGGAAGTGGGTATAATAGATGAGGTAATGTCCAAATATTGTAATTAGAATCTGAATATTGTAATTAGATGATAGTATAAAGTTGTAAAGCCTATGCAGTTTGGTGTGCGCAATTTGGAAAATATTCCTGTGGACCCGGTGTCATAATAAAGGAATGTTACCTACTAATACTCACAAATTGAGTCAGGGGGTTTCTTCTAAGAGCCAATTTTAGGCATCATACTCTAGTTTCAAAAATCATCAGTTTCAGGGCTTCCTCATGGATGGGGGTCCAATCCCAAGAGGCCTTCTTTCTAATTAAATCATATAGGAGTGGAACTATGATAGAAAAGTCTGGAATGTGTTTCCTCCAGAACACCAATAGACCTAAGGTTTCTTGTTCCTGGGCACTTTCACCTGTTTAAGGGTAGTTAAGGTTTCAAGGGGAATGCACACTGTTCTTGCCCTTCATCAGATGCCCAGGAATCTTACCTCAGAGGATGAGGGCTGTATTTTTTCTGCTGGAATTTGGAAGCCTAAATTTTCCAAATGGACAATCATTTCCTCTTGGGTTTACCCCACCACGGAGACATCAGGACCAGCAATCAGCACGTTATCAATATACTGATGCACTTTGACTCCCTTCCCAGGGATAATCTGGGCAAACTCCTGTGCTAAGGTGTACTGGGCAATGGTTGGTGAATGACAGTATCCCTGGGGAAGACACGTTGCACACCTTCCCATGTTTCCTGCAAAGGGGACCATTAAGAACATATCTTTTACATCAATAGTTGCCAAAATCTGGTGGGTTTGTTCCTGAAGGATCGCAATCAATTCCACTATGTTTGGCATAGTGGTTGATAAGGCACCCCTATTGGTGTTTACATGCTGATAATCAACTGTTAGCCACCATCTGCCATCCGACTTAAGTACAGGTCAAATAGGAGAATTATAGGGGGAATGCACAGGGACAACTATTCCCTTCTCTTTTAAATCTGAAATTACTGGGGTAATCCCTTCTGTTAATGTTTACAATCTTGGAGGGAGGTAATTTAGCAAGGATTATAGCAGTTATACTGAGACTGCCGGTAGACCAAACACCCACTCTCATCCTTTTGAATCTACCCAAGCATGTCCTTTAAACAAATCAAACTCCAAAATGTTCATTGATAAATTCCCCAATATCATGAGAACCTCTGTTGGGGATTTGTCCCCAGGCAGCTGATGCCTAAAGATTTTTAGCTTTTTGTAGATTTTAATGTAGCTGTGAAGTTTTCTTTCACTTTAGACAGTTACTTTCTTACGATTTGTGTGTCACATTCCTGAGCTTCAGTTTAACTGTCTTTTCAAGGCAATAAATTGGGATGTGCACCTGGACCAGAATAACAAGATATATGGTAGACAAAACAAGATATAAGGCCCAGGACCCTTCGAGGGGCTCCAGTGGGGCAGTTCTGAGGGTGGTACCTGGGCAAAAGGGGTTTTTAGGTTGGTTGTCCCCACTAGATATGATAATTAGTTAAAGGTATAAAAGTGTAAGAATTCTGTATGTAGGTGTGCGCCTATGTACTGTGTGCACCTGAAGGTCAATTTTTTCTTCCATTTTAGGCATCAAGCCAATGCTTTACTCGGGAAGTTGACTGGGGTCTGGAATTTGCAAATACATCTGTAACCCAAATAAATTATTTGACGGTCAGCCTCATCCACCTGCAGAGTTGGCATCTGTGCTCCAGTATCCACTAAAAAAGTAGCATGTGTTCAAAAAGGACACAGGGGAAAGGTAATCAGTAAATCTCCATTCTTATTCTTTTTGAGCCTTCTCAAATATTTCCACTCGCCATCCTCTGGCTCACTTACTGAGGACAGTGGAAGGGGTTTTCCAACTCCAGGGTAATTAGTTTTTCAACAGGAGCAGATGAAGTAACCATCTGAGCCTGGGGAGCTGAGGATCCCTCAGGGGGGAATCCCCCTTTTATCTTGTCCCAACTAGCTATCATCTTTTTTAGATTTTTATTGGGTAAACCATTCATAACCTCCTGAGGAATTCCTTTTGAAATTCCTTCCGCCCATAATGTGCATCTTCTATTATTGGGGAACCATCCTGGATTCCCTTGTGGGTGAGGTTGTGGCAGATTATGTGGAATTACTGCTTTTGCCCCTCCATTTCCCTCTACCCTTCTAATGTCTATCTTGGATTTTGTCTCTCCCTGACTAGTAAATCCCATACATCTCCCATAGTTAATCAATTCCTGCATTACTTCACCACTTCTCCCCCATGTTACATCAGGGGGACCTCCTCTTTGTCTTGGTTGGGGAATTCACAACCAGTCTTGCAATTGCACCGCGTACAGCTTTAAAGCATCAGGTAGTCCCCTAATTAAGGGATGCAAGCTTTCAGGGTCCACAACATACTCCATAGGAGAGTGTTGTTGCGGAATCAGCAGACAGTCATGCATCAACTGAAGGCATGCCTCTTTCTCCACACTTTCCAAAATATGGTCTGCTGTGATGTCCCACCCTTAAGGGGAAGGGAGTACCCAAGATTTGTAGATGCTTGTGGTTGAAAGGAATGACAAAAGTCAGAGGGTCTGCAAAAAACTCAGAAAGTTTTATTCGTAAATTACACACTTGGCATAGAAATTGATGTTAGTCCCTGACCTCCTAGTATAAGCGCATGGCAGTGGGTTTTGGATAAAGGGATAGGGTGAAAGGGAAGAGAGAAAGAAATAGAGATGTTAATTAAATGGGGGAGAGAGAAGAAAAAGAAAGAAAGAAAGAAAAGAAAGAAAGAAAGAAAGGAAGAAAGGAAAGAAAGGAAAGAAAGGAAAGAAAGGAAGAAAGGAAGAAAGGAATTGCTTGTAGAGAGGTAAGCAAAGAGAAAGAAAGGA
>NW_020885082.1:216632-227738 GCF_003945725.1 Corapipo altera | reverse complement strand
AAAGAAAGAAAGAAAAAGAAGAAGCCAGGTCCAAAAGAGTTAACTGAGAAATCTGGGCCTGCTAACCAGCTACCAACATCTAAACTAACATCTAAACGATCTGTGCTCATTCTGTTCTACTTACTGGACCAAAACTTAAAAGAATGGTAAAAGAAACATATAATAGGCCTAGAGGTAATGAATTAGGATGCAGTAACATAAAGTAGACATTTGAATAGAAGAAACAGGTCTGGAGCCAAGGCTTTCTCCAAGTTTCAGTGAGTGAGTCGAGAACAACAGAAAAGAAGGGAGGTCAAACTGAGGAAGATGAGATTAAGCCCCCAGACCCACGGGAGGAAGAGTGGATGTACCACCAAAACTGAGGGCCAAGAGAAGCACCACCCCAAGCCCCGTCTGAGCTCCACCTATACTCTGCCTGTTAGTAATATGTATAGATAGATGTTGTAATCACATGAATATGCATTTAATCATATATGAAAATTGTATAAAAACTACTGATTTTGTGTGAAGCCTTTGAGTAAGTTTGTCCACCACGAACTGGTTTGCTCCCAGCGCTGTCAATAAATACCTTTGCTGCTCAAAGATCCAAAAGACTCTGAGCAGCTCTTTATACCGGATTTTTCAGATTCATTTGGTGACTCACGGCAGCACACCTTCTCCACCCGGCTGCGAAATCCCTCGGGGGATGGGACCCCCTTGGGTACCCTCGGGTAAGTCTTTCTACCCAAAGCGGCTCCCTCCTTTGGTGGCTTCTTGCGGGGGCAGGACAAGAACACTGCCTATTGAGAAAAGGTATTGATATCTGGTTTCTAGTTTTGTCTGTTCTGGTTCTGGTTATTCTGGTTCTGGATACCCGTAAGTTGAAGGTGGGACGTTGTCTCTCGCATGGACACAGGAGAGGACACACTTTCAGGGCAATATCCCCTCTGGGCTGGTATGTTCTGTTTTTGTCTGTATTTGACCAAATATTGTTTATTTCGGGGAAAACAAGGCACCTAAGTTTCCTTTTGGTTGTTCTTTTGTCTATGCTTTAAGGTACCTATTATGCATTCTTGGAAAATAGCAGTTGTCATAGTACTTTGTGTGTTTTATGTTGCTTTGCTAATTTTGTGTTTTCTTGCTCTGTGTTGGAAGCAAAATTGAACTCCTAAACTGTTTGTCCATCCTGAACCAACCATAGAAACATCTTGTTAAATTTGTATGGGGAGGGGGTCTGAAAAATTGACTGTGAGTGCACCACATAGCTTGAAACCCAGAATTAAGATCTGTCCATTTTGCAATTGTTCGTTGTATGTGCGTGCTTTATGTAATAATTGTTTGAAATACATTTATGGACCCCGATCTACCCAGGAAATAAGATTAGGTTGGACTTTAAATTTATATTGTATTAGATGTGGAGCTAATAAAACTTTGGAGGAAACTAGGTGTGCCCAATATTACTGTTGCAGAACTCATAGACCGGTGTTTCTTTTGAAACGTTCAGGGTTATAAAAATGTGTTTTGGATTTTAGTGTCTGTTAAAGTATTCAGATTTGTTATAGAGTGTGCATTTGGTGGTCAACAGTGGTATCTTGTGGATTTTGGTAGATATACAGGCTTATTGTAGAAGCCAGGCATATTTCTAGTCTAAGAGTGACATCTCGTGGATTTTTGTATTAGTGCAAGTTGGTTATAAAACTAGTGATTTTAGGAAGTTTTTGTCGAAAAGCAGTACTTAGGTCTGAGGGGTGAATATTGTTTGGAGTTGCAATTGTTAAGATATTTTAGATTTAATCATCTATCTTCACAATGGGAACCAAAGTGAGTAAGGAGATAAATTCCAAGACTCCCGTGGGATGCATATTGAGCCACTGGAAAGATCTGGGAGGAACTCCCAGGAGAAACCTGAGTAAAAAGACCTTTTTAAAATATTGCCAAAATTGGTGGCCCCTGTATACTTTAGATGATGGCTAAAAATGGCCCCCTCAGGGGAGTATTAATTGCAATACAATCCTGCAGCTTATGTTATTCCTCTGAAGAGAACAAAAGTGGGATGAAGTCATGTACGCTGACATGTTTTTCACTTTAAGAAACAATCCAGAGTGGCAGAAAAGTTGTGGAATTAATGTAGTCCCTCAGGATCCCCTTGTG
Organism: Corapipo altera; assembly: GCF_003945725.1. NCBI lineage: Eukaryota > Metazoa > Chordata > Aves > Passeriformes > Pipridae > Corapipo > Corapipo altera. The sequence goes on along the minus strand of NW_020885082.1, from coordinate 225,608 downwards.
TTGACATTGGAAAGGAATCAGAAATATAGTAAGCCGAGAAAGCATTGCTGTGATGCCTGTAGTATGGGTCAGAGGTGTCTTAAGTTGGGAAAAAGAGAGAGTGATGAAGATAGTATCCTGGACCCTCAGGAACTGCAGCTGACACATTTTAGAGGACCAGAACCGGCTTGGCAAGGGCCAAGTAGCCCGCAGGAGTCGGGACTAGGGGCGGACGACTCTAGGAGTATAGCGGAGAGCATAGAGGACCCTGAGGAGGAAGTGAGTAGCACCCATCGAGGTCGGATTGCGGGACAGAAAGCTAGAAGCAAGACTGGGGTAAGGACAAGAGCTCAAACAGCAGAGAGGAGCCACACGGTGGTACCCCTGTGCCAGGTAATAACACCTACAGGTACTCAGACAAAAGTGAAAGCACCCTTTTCAGTGAGTGATTTGAATATCTGGACAGTGGAAGCTAAGTGTTTTAGGGAAAATCCTGAGAAAGTGGATAAGAGATTTGAATTAATTGCAAAAAAACAGGATATTGACTTGATGTTATCAGAGTTGACAGAAACAGAAAAAGAACTTGTAATAAAAACAACCAGATGAGAAGTAGAAGGACAGATTGCAACGGGATTTTTAACAGGGGATGTAGATCAAATTTTTTCATTGCAACAACCTAATTGGGACCCAAACAACCCAGACCATTATAGACTGTTGATCAAATATAGAGACCTGGTTAAGGTGGGATTGCAAAATGCTATACCTAAAGCGGTTAACTGAACAGCCTTGTATGACATAAGGCAGGGACGAAATGAAACCCCCACAGAATTTTTGGATAGGTTGAGAGCTGCCATGAGAAAATATACTACCCTAGATCCATCATCAAAAGAAGGTAAACTGCAGTTGGTGGGGTTATTAATGGGACAATGTAATCCTGATATTAGAAAAAGATTGCAGAAAATAGAACACCCTGCCAATAAAGATTTAGAGGTGTTGATGAATGAAGCTTGGAAAGTGTACAATAACAGAGAGAAAAGGGAAGACAGAAGACTTACAAGGGCGATGATTGCAGCTTTAACACAGAACCCAATAACAACAGAACGGTATTACAGGGGTCGTGGTCGAGGACAGACAACATGGGGGAGGGGAGGTTTACCCTTCAAACAAATGGAGATAGGTCTTGTAAGCAAGAGGGACACTGGAAGAGAGAGTGTCCTAACCGGGCAAATAGAAATTCAGGAGGGGCTATCATAGTCCACCAGGATAGTGAATGATGGGGACCGGCTGGTTTTTCCCTAGCAGACCTGCTGGTTACAATTTGGTTAGGGGAAGAAGAAGAAAAACTGGAGATATGTTTTCTGTTTTAAATCAAGAATTGATGCCTAAAAGTGATAACTATGTACAGGTTGTTGGTGCCACTGGTCAATCAGAAAAGGCTTTTTTTTTGAAACCCTTAAAATTTAAAATTGGGAAACAATTGGGAGTGCATCAGTTTTTATATTTACGAAGTTCACCCAAACCCTTATTGGGCAGAGATTTATTAGAAAATCTGGGAGCTATAACAGAATTTAAACAAAGTAAGATTGAATTCAAAGTAAAGGAAGAACAATTATTGGCAGCTCTGAGTTTGGCTATGAGCTGCATAGAACCAAAACCAAGCAATCAGGACATTGATCAAATTACAAATCAGGTATATCCCCTGGTGTGGGCCACTGACACTCCAGGTAAGTCAAAATGGGCAACTCCTATTCAAATAGAACTACAACCAGGGTTTTAAGAACAGTCCCACATTTTTTGGTAATGAACTAGCCAGAGAACTAGAGCTATGGCAGCAGCCACCGGGAGATGGCGTTCTTCTGCAATATGTGGATGATCTCCTGATAGCAACTGAAACAAGAGGACTGCATTCAGTGGACAATATCTCTCTTAAACTTCTTAGGTTTAAGTGGTTATTGAGTCTCTCAACAGAAAGCTCAGTTGGTCCAGGGGAAAGTCATGTACCTGGGATATGAAGTATTGGGAGGACAACGATCCCTGGGGATGGCGAGGAAAGAGGCTATCTGCCAGACACCCAGACCAGAAACGGTGAGAAGCCTCTGAGCCTTTCTAGGAATGACAGGTTGGTGCCGCTTGTGGGCATAATTGTATGGGATAATTGTGAAGCCCTTGTATGACCTGCTGAAAGTAAATAAGGATTCCATAATCTGGACCCCCGAGGCAGACGAAGCCTTCAAACGACTGAAGCAAGAACTCATGAAGGCTCTGGCATTGGGTTTACATGATGTGATGAACCCCTTCTGGTTGTTCTCGTATGAGTGTCAAGGAATGGCTTTAGGGGTCCTGGCTCAACAACTGGGGTCGCACAAAAGAGCAGTGGCCTACTTCTCCAAAAAATTGGATGAGGTAAGCAAAGGATGGCCTACTTGTCTAAGGGCAATTGCAGTAGTGGTTGTAAACATAGAAGAAGCCAGAAAACTCACTATGGGACAGAAAATGACTGTGTTAGTATCTCATACTGTATCAGCAGTGCTGGAACAAAAAGGGAACCATTGGTTGTCACCTTCCCGGTTCCTGAAATACCAGGTGATCCTGGTTGAATCAGATGATGTAACCATTCAGGTAACTAACATTGTCAATCCAACTTCATTCCTAGAAGGAAGAACCTCAGCGGAACCTGTTGTACACGACTACTTGGAGACCATTGAAGCAGTGTACTCCAGATGCCTGGACCTCAAAGAAGAACCACTCCAAAATGCAGATGACTGGTTCTCGGATGGCAGCAGTTTCGTGAAACAGGGCATAAGGATGACTGGCTATGCAGTAACCACAACAGAACAGGTAATTGAATCCAACCCTTTACCTACAGGAACTTCAGCCCAGAAAGCAGAACTAATAGCTCTTACCCAAGCTCTTGAACTGGTAAAGGGAAAGCAAATCAACATCTGGACTGATTCTAAATATGCTTTTGCCATTGTACATGCCCATGGAGTAATCTGGAAGGAAAGAGGACTATTGACTACTCAAGGAAAAGCTGTTAAACATGCAGATGAGATCCTATGATTGTTAGAAGCCGTCCAACTCCCATCACAGGTGGCTATAATGCGTTGCAGGGGACATCTGAAAGGTAACACTGTTCCAGAAATAGGAAACAGAAAAGTTGATGCAGAAGTCAAATTAGCAGCTGCAAGATGTAATGAACAACCGGTAGCAGTTTTAGTGGCAGAAGGATTGGACATAGATCAACAGGTAGAGTATCAGGAAACAGATTATCAGTGGATACATAAAAACAGAGGTAAACTGTTAGACAATGGATGGGGTCAATTGAAGACAGGTCAATTAGTATTACCAGAAAAAGTAATATGGCAATTTGTGAAAGCAGAACATAATAAAACTCATTGGTGTCTGGATCCACTCTATCAACACTTAAAAACTAGAGTAGCAGGGCCAAATTTGTTTATCACAATAAAGCGAGTCACATAGCAATGTGAGCTTTGCCTGAAAAATAATCCAGACACCAAAACTAAAATTAATCTAGGGGCAATAAAAAGAGGATGCTTCCCAGGTGAGATTTGGCAGATTGACTTCTCTGAACTTCCAAGAAAAGAGGAGTATTGTTATTTATTAGTTTTGACTGACACATTTTCTGGTTGGCCAGAGGCGTTCCCATGTAGAACAAATAAGTCAAGAGAAGTGATTAAAGTCTTGTTAAACGAGATTATACCACGGTTTGTAGTACCCAAGAGTATCTCTTCAGATAGAGGTTCACACTTCTGTGCAGAAGTGGTAAAAGCAATAAGTAAAGCGCTGAAAATTGATTGGCAATTGTATACGCCCTACAGACCACAAGCAAGTGGGCAAGTAGAAAAGATCAATCACCTCATTAAGCAACAAATTGCTAAAATATGTCAAGAAACAAATTTTCATTGGTATCAAGCTTTACCTATTGCTTTAATCAGGTTAAGGGTCAAGCCGAGGTCAAAAGAGAAACTGAGTCCATTTGAAATTCTATTTGGCAGACCCTACATGATGCAAACTGTGAATAGTGAAGTTTTAGATTAAATTGGTAATCAGTATGTGTATGATTATGTTATGGCTATAGGGAAACAGTTGCAGAAAAATGCCACTATGGTGTTAGAACATCAGTCCAAACAACCTAATAGTAAATTGCATCCATTTAATCCTGGTAATTGGGTATATGTTAAGAATCTTTCAGGAGATCCACTACGAGAGAAGTGGGATGGACCCTACTAAGTGCTGATGACCACCTTCACAGCGATCCGGGTGAAAGAGAAACCCACGTGGATCCACTACTCTTGAGTCAAGAGGGCTCCAGAGGAAGCATGGACCTCAGGAGAGGAATCATCTACTCTCAAGCCTTCTCAGTGCTGATCTTTGGATTGATAAGTACATTGGTGTTAGATCAAGCCCTTGCCCAAAAATCATTATGGTCTCAGGCCTATAATGGGAGCTCTGGTCTATTATTTTATTTACAACCAGAACTTCCGCCTCAGTCAGCCCAAATGAACCAATGCAATGCATCTGTTATAGTCCTCCAAGGAACGAGGGTACTGAATAATTGGTAAAATCCTGGTACCCCATACCATGCAAGTGTTTTTAATAGGAAAAATTGGAGAACGAACTCGAGTTGGATGCAAAGCGTATAAACCACCCTCGCAGATTAGATGGTCGCCCAAAATTGGCATTACTGTACGAGACTCTGTGAAAGTATTTCTTACCTACCTGTATGACTATGGAAATGTAATTAGTGGACATGCATGTGATTCTGATCAATGTTGACACACCTTCACTCTAGATAAATCAGTTTCTGTGACGTTTCAGCGGACATTCAGCAAAGGAAATATAACCAGGAGATTTATAATTAATGCTTTATCAAGTATTCCAACTACCAAATCTCCTACCACCCCATTGCCTAAGACCACCACCAGCTCTACAACTCCTTCTTTGACCTGTGAGAGTGTCCACAATTTAACTTTTACTGGACCATACATAATGAGACAATCAAATGAGCAGAAGCTACTGTTAGATCCCACATATTCACTGAAAAGAGTTCAAATAAACATTTAAGTAAACATATCACACATACAAAAAGATCGTCACCCCTATATTCAGCAAAGTCTTAAGGGCTGGAATGCATGGATGGTAGCCAGATCCCATCGTACCAGAATCCAAAGAGATGTAGTCGGATGGTTTGGCACGGGATTAGGTGTACTAAACACCATAGACCAAGAAGTGTTAGTGAATAAACTAAGTGCCGTCACTTCTGATTTGGGAAAACTCAAAGTCCCTTTAAGATCATCTTTGCTCACTTTAGCAGAAACACAATCATTGGCAGTCAGATTGTTGACATTAGTAGTCAATCACACTGCAGAGGATTTTACCAAGATTACCGACTACACTGGCACCATCCATAAAAGGTTTGCACTTGCGATTCAGTGTCTCCAAACCCAACAATGGGTACAATCTGTAGCTGCAGGAATATTAAGAGAAGGAATTTCAGGAATACTACCACAAGAGATAAGAGAAATAATAGCTAGAAACAGTTCCACTACACAATTTGAGAAAAATTACCAAGCATGGTGGCAGTTAGTGAACTTCACTTACAATCCTCAACAGGAACAAATTGAAACCTATGTACTCACTATCAGTGCAGTCAAAGAAAAGACCATCTTTCCTATCTTGACACTGGGAGCCATACACCAAAACGTAATTATCAGACCCATAGGCCATAATGTTTGGGCAAGTTACGATCGCACCAAGAAAAAGTGGCAGTCATTCAGTACTGAGACATGTATTCCTAAAGGACAATTAGGATATATCTGTGAAAATGCTGTAGTAGAAAATGAAGATTTATGCTTAAATACTGAAGATAGTGTGTGTACCTTTGAGATGCTTCCCCATACTAAAACCCAGTCACAGGTCTATTATGTAGGAAATGGATGTGCATGTGTTAGAACCTTTTGTGTTAATTTTACCATAGATACTTGTCATGAAGTAGCGAATGGTACTAATTTTTGCATATGTAATTTTACTCGAATCATAGGATGTGACTTTGATTATATTGTTCCAGTAACTACTAGATAACTGATTGAAGTTGATAATACAATGTATCATGATGCGCCGAAATTGCAGATAGGAATGAACATTGATCTTTTTAAAGCAATGCTTAGACATCATGATATAGAAAAACTGGTCCAGGAAGTGAACAGAAAGACTCAACGAATGCTCTGGCAAGTAGAACATGACACTGAAAACATTAAAACTGTTTTAACTAAGGTGGAAAAAGTGAGAGAGCATCATTGGTGGGACATCTTTACGGAGAACTCCCCTACAGCATCACAAGTGTTTCACTATTTGATACATCCAATATTGGTGTTAGTAGCCGCTATAATTCTGCTATCCCTCTTAAATGTCTGGCTATGGTACAAATTGAGTACCATAGTCAAAAGGATGCAGATAATGTGGGCAGTGATGCATACCTATCAAAACCCATTAGAACTAGACGAAAGAATTTGTAAGTTATAAGAAAAGGGGGGACTGAAACAAGAAGCCAGGTCCAAAAGAGTTAACTGAGAAATCTGGACCTGCTAACCAGCTACCAACATCTAAGCGATCTGTGCTAGTTCTGTTCTACTTACTGGACCAAAACCTAAAAGAATGGTAAAAGAAACATATAATAGGCCTAGAGGTAATGAATTAGGATGCAGTAAGATAAAGTAGACATTTGAATAGAAGAAACAGGTCTGGAGCCAGGGTTTTCTCCAAGCTTCAGTGAGTGGGTCGAGAACAATAGAAAAGAAGGGAGGTCAAGTTGAGGAAGATGAGATTAAGCCCCCAGACCCACCAAAACTGAGGGCCAAGAGAAGCACCACCCCAAGCCCCGCCTGAGTTCCACCTATACTCCACCTGTTATTAATATGTATAGATAGATGTTGTAATCACATGAATATTCATTTAATCATATATGAAAATTGTATAAAAACAACTGATTTTGTGTGAAACCTTTGAGTAAGTTCTTTGTGGTGCAAACCACACTTGCTCCCGGCGCTGTCAATAAATACCTTTGCTGCTCAAAGATCCAAAAGACTCTGAGCAGTTCTTTATACCGGATTTTTCGAATTCAATACATACCCCATACGTTACAAGGTGTAGGGCAAGGTAAAATTAGTATCTATAAAGCAAAGTAGCAAAGTACAATTAGCAAATAAGGTATCTATGGGGTAAAGGTGAAAGACAATAATCTATAAGGTATAAGGCAAGGTCAAGGTAAAGAAAGCAGAGTAAATGGTTACTCGCCCCTACAGTGTCCAGTGGAGTGAAAAGAGGCAGGGCAGCTTGTTAGTTACCCCCACAGAGATTATGGAACTTCTCCCTGATTTTGCTCATGTCCGATCTCTTTTTATACTTTTTTTCTTAGGCAGTTTGAGCCACTATAGTCAATAATAATTTTTGGGGTGATAGACAGATGACATAGGCGTAAGGGTTGGCTCCCTGTGTTCCTGTAGGATGTTGCGAAGAAAGGTCATGCTATTTCCGTAACACTCCATCCTTTGTTAATTCTATCAGTCTGTTGCTGGGAAGTCTCCCCATTTGTTGAGGACTTTCAGGAAGCCATCGGTGTCGCTTTGTCCCTTTTTGTGTAACCCATTATCATCCAACAATGGGTTTCTGGGAATGCCCCCTCTAGGTGTTGAGGTGTTTCCCAGTAACTGATCAGGATGGTCATCATGGCCTTAAATTGGTCTATCACCCTACAATTCCACCCCGTGTCTATAGTCACACAAACTACACAATATCCGAATTAGAGTTTTGCAATATGATATGCTTTTATACTATGGGGGTCATCCAGTATCAGTGGAGGTAATCTATGAGCTAGTTGTTTCATGATTACCCAAACCTTAATATACAATGCAATTATTAGAATGAAAAGTAAAAATGTTAATATCAATAATACAATAACACAGTGAAGCATTCTGTTGAAAATTTGGGTAGCTGTTGATGACCATCTGAACACGGTGTCCCAGCATCTTTCTTCACTCTTTCCATCACACAGTGTATTTCTTCTATATCGTGATAGACAGTAATCAGAGTCTTTTGTCCATTTTCTTGGGCTTGTTTTAGCAATCACTTTAGATCATCATGTTGTAATAGTCTCTTTACCAGTGGGAGATTCATACCAATGGGGGTAGGCTGTAAATCTGCATGCTTGTCATCTTTAAAATTTAGGTTTCCAGATTATGATGCACAGCTGAAATAGTATTACTGTCAGAACCAATGACAGTGCTCCTTGTGGGCACTCAAGATCCATGTACGCCAGTCTGTCTGTTCACGTATAGTTTATTTGACGTCCCTGTAAACAGGAAAAGAGAAGAAAAAAAAAACTTGGTTGGAAAGGCAACCAGCTATGTTTATTAAAAGGAGGGCAAGATTGACTGAGTACTAATTTGGTGTATTTTCCCAGGGCAATCTCTAGCTTCCCAAGCATAGAAATTTTTAGGGGTAACTAGTACCATTGGTACTATCCCAATTTGAGGTATTTTTACAGAAACAGGCTGTCTGGTCTGAAACCCCTTAGGGTATTTCTCAGGTTCAGTTGGGGGCTTTGGAGTAATTGCATTAGCAGAGGTGCAAAAGGCTTTTAACCTTGGGACAGCCATCTCCGTTCCATCTGTTGTTTAGCTGGTGGATGGCATTGGACAATTGCTGATGCCATCCAGGTTTATGGGTCTCAGCAAATTGTTTGATTAACCCATTAGTATGCTCCACAATACCATTGGTTTGGGGGTAGTAAGGAGTATGAAATACCCAACGAATTCCTTCTTCCTTTGCCCAATCTTGCACAACTGCATCTGTAAAGTGTGTCCCGTTGTCACTCTGAATTTCCTCTGGAAGGGGGAGCATGTTAAACCACCCCTTCAGACCCTTCACTATTGGCGGAGAGGCTCGGACAGAATTGCACACGAATCAATATGATTGGCA
>NW_020885082.1:183373-211632 GCF_003945725.1 Corapipo altera | reverse complement strand
CTCAGAAATGCAATAGAAATTGTTCACACAATTTCTGTCCTCCGACACTTCACAGTGTGTTCCCCAGTTGCAGAGGCAAATCCAGTTGCTACTGTGAGGCCTGAGATGACTTGTACCCCCACTAAGATGTACTTTTGCCCACCTGATGGTCACAATGAACCAACATAATCAATTTGCCAGGTGTTCCATAATGTTTTCTTGTCCCTGATGTGCAGGGGGGGCTTGCTCGGATGGTCCCTGTTAAGTCGCCATCGGCACTGTGAACAGGCAGTCACCACCTGCTCACACAGTTTAGTAGATATAGGCCATCCTCTAGCAATACCCTCTCAGTATAGGTCTGCTTTACATGTAACCACTCGAGCAGGCGTTCCCATTCCTGGTCATTGTTTACAAGTTCAGTCTTCTGCAGTCTGGTGTCACTATCCACCTGCGGGTTAAATTGGGCAGTGATTGAACCCAATCGATCATGCCCTTTGACCCAACCAATGTGCAACACATTCTTTTCTCCTATCTCCAGCAACTGTTTCCAGCTATCAGTTTCCCATACAGGGACTCTGTTTATCTCCCAGTTATTAGCTGACCAGTGGCTTATCCACTCAGTAGCTCCTTTAAAAACAGCATATGAATCTGTGTAAATATATTTATCATTATGTTGTGTGCAGCTAGCAGAACTGCCCTGAGTTCCCCAACTTGTGCACTTTCTTTGCCTGCTTCACTTATTTTTTCTCCCATGGACACTTCCAATGCCACTGCCAGGTAATGCCACTCATTACCTTGTCGATGCGATGATGCATCAGTAAACCATACTCCTTCAAGATCAGTCTTTTGTAAGTGGAGGTGCTTCCCGAATTGGGGAAGGCTTACTGGGTGTAGCTTGAAATAACAAAGCTGCATTTACATCCTGTTGTGGTTTGGATACCTGTGGGTGGCGTTGTGCCCTTACGAACTACATCTAAGAAATGGAAGGGTCCCCAAATAACCACACTTTGCTCCCTTCTTATCTGTTCTGCCTGTTTCAAGGCTTGTACCAGAGACAGTAAACCCTTTTCAAGATCCGAATATCTCATCTCAGTATCACTGAAGGAATGAGAACTAAATTCAAGTGGTCTGTTGGGTCTGTTTGGCCCTTTCTGCCATAGGTTACAGTGAGAGCCATGTTCACTGAACCCCCATTCTACATATATAGGGTCTGTTTGGTGTATAGGACCCAACTCCTAGAATAATCTCAGTTCTTTTATTAATAACTGTATTCATGCTTAATTAGACGCTGCCATTTTTGGTCTGTGTTTTTGGTCAAGTCACCTGTGAGAGTCTGTTCTTTTCCTGCCAAGTTATGAGAAAACAAGCACTGATAAACGAGAACTTCATCCTTGAAGGAAGCATCTTCTATAAACTGAAATTAATTGGTGACTGGCTATTGGCCAACAGCCCTCCAAGGAAATTTGAAGGAGAAAGTGAAGAGGAGGATGATGAAGTAAGCCCCTAGACTCATTTAGAAAAGATCCCCAGAGGTGTAGCACACAGGCGCAGGGAAATTCCAATGTACACGCACATGCGCAGAAGGGGCACCACTTACATAATGGGGGAGGGACCGAAGACCTCTAGCTGGGCGGTGCTGGCCACACCTGCTCAGGTAGACGTCATAGGTTAATTGTAGAAAAAGCAGATAGCTCTTGTTGGAAGTGGAACTCAAGCTTCACATGGAGAACAAGGTTGCCTTTTGCGGGGACGCCCGCTATCTTGTGAGCCTGTCAATGCTCTGAGGATGCAGCTTCTGCTATGGGGAACTCTAAGCATTCTGGGTTCAGTAAGACAACCTCATAAGTAACATCTGAGCGAGTGGGGGGTTGTCTTGGGGGCTTATTTCCCTTGTCTTTCCTGTCTCTCAGCTTCTCGTTTTGTTGGCTACTTCTTTGACAGAGGACACCTCGGAGCCAATTGGAAGGAAAGGAAAGCCCCTTTTTGAAGAAAAGAAACCTTTTTAGGCAAAAATGAATATATTAAACTTATCTGAAAAAGGGTGGGATTTTGTGAAACTATAAAATGTATGAAATTTTAACCCAAGGGGTCTTTTCTCCCTGGAAACTCGGTGTAAGGAAGAACCAGCACACTGAATAAATTCTTCCTTGTTGATACAATTTCTTTGTTTCATGAGTTTATGCCATCTTTCTAAATTCAAAGGAGGAATTTTTTTCCCACAATTTGGGGGCTCGTCCGGGATCCAATGTCCACCAGCCCTGAGGGGGGGAACCAGCGTGCCTGGATGACGTGTCAGCCTATTTTGGTGGTTCAGGGACTTGGCACCCCTTTTCAGGTCAACTGCAATGAAGGACTCAGGACAGACAGCTTTGAAACAAAGAAAAACAAGAGAAGGACCAGCTGGTATACAAATTAAAGATTGCAGCACGGTTAAACTACATGCATAGAACCTCGTAAGACACAAAAAGGGCCTATTTTAAGTCTTATTGGGTGGATTGAGTAAAGGAGTGGGCATGTTTATGAGGGAGTTGTACCTGGGGGGAGGTATTGGAGACTCTCTCTTTCTCCTCTCTCTCTCTTTCTCCTCTCTCTCTCTTTCTCTCTCTAGGGAAGCAGCTGTGCTACTCCACTGCCAGGAGGAAAAAGGGGGGGGGAGAGAGGGAGGGGGGAGAGGGTCCCCACCTCCCGGGCAAGAGAGGGAGGGATGCGCCGAGCTGCAGGTCCCAGTGTGAAGTAAAAAAAAAAAAGACCCTACACAAAACACATGCTATCACCACTGAAATGGGGGTTAAGTCCATCAAAGAGGTTGTGGGAAAGAAAGGAGAGAAGGTGTCAGGAAAGCTGCCCCATATCCCTCATGATAGTCCTTTGGGAAGGATGTTAGGTTCCTGGGGAGAGACAAAAAGGATGCGGGGAAAGGATAGAACCACAATGATCCAATATTACATGTACAAATGGACAAAAGGGCCCATAAGGCAAGATCATCTCTATTGGCCTCAATTTGACTCGTTTGAGGGTTGGATTTGTAAAGCATTAAATCTCTATGTCAGTGCAAAAGAGTCTTTTAATTCAAAAGAGAGTGATTATGCTGCATGCTGGATAGGGTCAATAGGAATATTCCCAGTTTCAATAACAAATGGAGTTAATAAAAGCCAGAAGAAAAAGAAGGGCCCAAAATGGGACCCCTTAGAAAATCTCCCAGAAAATCCTCCTCCCTATAATCCTGAGGAGAACGAAGGCAATAGGGCATGAAACACAAACACAACCCCTCCTCCAAGCCCTCCCCTGACACGAGAAAGGGCCAGGAGGGAACGGGAGTCAGAAGTACCTGAAGCACCTGAATAGCTCTGTCTTGGTTTGATATTCCCCCCTGGGAGCCGGGGGACCTAGAGGTGATTGGGTCCCAGGGCAGTCTCCCCTGAAGGACCAATCACCGCTCGTTTTGTTTGCTCCTGTGAAAAATCAGATATACACAACTGCCGGAAGTTGTTGGCAGTCTGCTGCTGTGTCTGCTGCTGTGTCTGAGTGGGTGTGTGAGAGAGAATAGCCGAGGGGTGGACAGAGGCCACCCCCCCACACACTCGGGGGGCCCCCCGTGCCCCCACAGCTCTGGTGAAGCTAGGGCTGAAGGCAAGATGTAAGAATGAGTGTCTGTTGTGAGGGAAGGGATTCACAGCTGCTGAAGGCAAGCGGGAGAGAGAGGCAAGCTCCTTGCTAGGAGGCCAAACCCTCTTCCCCCCTTTCCCCCTTTCCAGCCAGACTGTGGAGCGGGGGCTTTTCTTCCCTCTCACTGTAAGAGTGGAGGGAAGGCTCAGCATTGGAGCTGAGCCAGGAGATGGGCCGGAGGAGGCTCAGTGCCAGGGAAGAAAAACCCCAGGCGAAATTGGAGATGGACCGAGGCAGGTTCAGTGGTGCCTAAGTTGGATTTAGACGTGGCTACCGAAATGGAAAACTACAGCAGCTACAGAACTGAGGGGGAGAGAGAGAGAGAGAGAGAGAGAGAGAGAGAGAGAGAGAGTCACACAGCAGAGATTGGCATGGAACCAAGAGAGCATGGACTCAAACTATTTTCTTGGACTTTGTAAGAAAGAAGAGACTTCAGTAAACAGCTGGAGGTTGGTGGGGGAGTGGATCAGAGGAAACCCTCTTCCCTGAACACTCTCATGAGAGAAAGACTGCTTACCTATCAGCCTGAGGGCTTCTCCTGGACTGAATTAAGGGAGGGGTTTAGAAGGATGATAGAAGTGTGTAATATTGTATATATATAGTTGCTTTTAGCTTGTATAATATTTATTTGTGTAGAATAAATGTATATATCTTCCCTTCCCTTTCCCCCTACAGAGGTGTGCTTGCCTGAAAGTTTCTCTTTGGCATTGAGGTAAAATTGTGGGAAGGTGGGGGAAGCTTGAAGATTGGATTTTTATTTTTGTGGTGGTCGAACCACCACAAGTTCTATCCCCTTAGAGAGGTTCCAATGCAGGGAATACAAGGGAGTGTGCGATATGTAAATGCCCCACTAACCAGTTCTGAAGTATGAGAATTTTGGAGAGAAATGAAAAAATTGTTAGAGGATCCACTGGGCTTGGTTGAAAAATTTGATCAATTTTTAGGCCCAAATATGTACATATGGGATGAGATGCAATCTATAATGGTAACATTGTTTTCAGTAGAGGAAAGGAACATGATTAGAACCACGGGAATCCATGTTTGGGACCGGGAGCATCCCCAGGGAATAAATGGACAGGAGGGAGAACAAAAAATGCCAATTGCATGTCCAGATTGGAACCAGAATTCTGACGGGGGAAGAGAGAATAGACTACCATAATTGCATTATTAAAGCAATTAAGGAGGCAGCCCCTCGAGGACACAATACAGCTAAGGTTTTTGATGAAAAGCAAACCAAGGATGAGTCACCATCTGAAAGGTTAGAAAGATTAAAGAAAAACATACAACAATATTCGGGGGTCCAGGTGGACAGTCTAGCAGTGCAGCAATTGTTGAAAGCTTTTTTTGTGACTCATTCGTGGACTGATATTAGACAGAAATTAGAAAAGTTGGAGGACTGGAATGAGAAAGACATGAATGAGTTATTGAGGGAAACTCAAAAAGTATATGTTCAGAGAGACGAAGAACGGGAAAAGCAGAAGATTCAGTTAATGATAGCTACGGCTGAGGAAGTGAATAAGCAAGGGGGGGAACGAACCTCAGGGCAGAAAAGGGTATGGGTACCACATGGGAAATAGGGAAATGGTCCCAATAAATATAAAGGACAGGGGACTCAATACCCTGGAGGACCTTCCCAAGCACTAACAAGACCAGGGATGCAAACAGCCCCCCCGAATGTACAAAGAAAGGGAAGAACTTGCTTTTACTGTGGACAGGAAGGACATTTTAAAAGGGATTGTCCTAGGTGCCAAAAAGACATCCAAGTCTTCCAGTTACAGGAGAGCTCGGAGTAGGGGTGTCAGGGGCTCTGCCTCCTGGGGTCAGAAACAGGAAAAGAGCCCTTGATAAATTTAAAACTGGGACCCCCAGGAGGACAATACCATCTTTCTAGTGGATTCAGGGGCTCAGAGGACGTGTGTAACCCAACCTCCATAGGGAATAAGAGTATGTATTAGGGAAGGGTTCGGATCATACTGAAATCTGAAACCATGACACCATTAAAAGCTCAACAAAACTGATATGTATTACCAAGAGGTGGTCAACAAAATGAACAAACCCAAAAGAGAGGAAGGAGGAGAGAAATAAGCCTTCAGTATGACCTCCTCAGTCACCCAGCTGTTCCATATAAAGCTATCTTACCATCTGTCATGGTTTGAGATAGCTCCAAAATCTTAATTCCCTAGCTCCATTCCCCCTCCCACATCTCAACCCAATGTGAGATGGGTTTTTCCAGACAAAACACAACCAGACTCAGAATGGGGGAAAGGGAATATATTACAATGACTGTACAAATAAATACTATAACACATTATACACATGATCACAACTATCTCTACCATGACATATGTATTTACAATGGATCAGATCTCCTCTCCCCTCCAAATAAAAGTCCAGGAGGGAAAGAAGGACAGATCCCTTCCAGTCCCAAGCAGGAGTCTCTTCTAAGGCAGCAGGTCTCCTCATCTCATGCATGCAGCAGTAACTGGATTGTTGTAGCTGGATCTCTGTTCAATACACACAAGGGGGTCTCCAAGCCCCTCGACTCTCCTTCGGTCCAAGCGAAGGCCTCACCTGTGGACTCCAGAACTCTGTAACTCTGCTGCTGACTCTCTTTTCCTCGACTCTCCTTCCAGGAGTTCTTTCTCTGGTGCTGCATGTCTCTGTTGCTCCGTCTTATCTCTTCTGGCTCTCTGCCACCGTTTCTCTGGTCAGTGCTGGCTGCTGCTTTCTCCGGCCGCTGCCCACGATGGAGAAAATATCTCCTGGCATAACTACAGGCACCTAACCCAGCTTTATGCTGTTCCAGGTCCCTGCAGCTCCCCCAGCCCGGGGCTGGGAGGCCCCAGAGGCCCCGAGGGGCTCCGGGCCCCTTTCCTCGTGGTTCTACAACATGGCCACCTCACCTACCACCCAAACTACAACTCTTCCATTTGCTTGTGGTATGTTTACATTTCTGCAGGAGTGCCCATTGGACAGAACTTCAAAACTTCCAGGGGTTTCCACCCCTTGGGGGTTACCACTTTTTAGCCTCTGGGGGAAAACAAGGTTTAAACCACTACACCGTCCCAGAATGCCTATAGTTACCCATAGCAGGAGCTGCATTCCCAGAGAGAGTAGGCTCACAAATTGGCAGGCGTTCCCACCAAAAGGCAACATTGTCCTTGATGTGAAGCTTGCTACCCTCCAAAAAAAAAGCTATCTGCTTTTATACAATTCACTGATTACTTCTGCCTAGGCAGGTGTGGCCAGCACCGCCCCGCCAGAGGTTCTCAGTCCCACCCCCTTGGTTATGCAAGTGCATCCCTTCAGCGCATGCATGAGTACTTTGGAATTTCTCTTCCACATGCACAGTATGCTTCGGGGGTCTTTTCTAATTGAGTCTGGGGGTGTTACTTCATCAACTCCTCTTCGGTTTCTCCTTCAAATGTCCTTGACAGACGATGAGCCAATCACAGAACATGAATTAAAACAGTTTATACAAGAAACTCTCTCTCCAAGGATGAGTACCCGTTTATCAGTGCTTGTTTTCTCATAACTTGGCAGGGAAAGAACAAAACTTTTACAGGTGGTTGGGCCAAACACAGACCAAAAGTATCAGCATAATTAACCCCTGATACAGAGCATCAAATCAAACAGTCACAGTACAGGGAGCAAAAAGAGAACATTTTGAGGTACCGGTGGCCCCATCAGTATTAATAAAAGAAAATGGGAAGGTCACTGAGGCAGATTTAAGGATTACACCCCAGGCGGGGGTGAATCTATTAGGTAGCGATCTAATGGGAATCTTGTGAGTAGGGGTGGTACCTCAAGGGGAGGGGGTGGAAGTTAAACTCTTCATCTTAAGTGAAGATTTGGGCATAAATCCTGAAGTATGGGCCGAAGATGGGAACAGGGGAAGATTGAAAATAGAACCCTTTACAGTGGAATTGTATACAGAAATTCCTATTCACGTTCCCCTGGAAGGGAAAAGAGGCCTTTCACTGGTGATAGAGAACTTAATACGTGACGGATTGTTAGAACCTTGCATGTTACTGTACAATATCCCCATCTTGCCAGTAAGGAAAGGCAATGGGACATATCGATTGGTCCAGGACCTACGGGAAATCAATAAGATAGTTCGCGTTCAACATCCTGTAGTACCAAACCCATACACCATAATGGGCAAAATACCTCCAGAGTGTGAATGGTTTTCAGTGGTTGACCTGATAGATGCATTTTGGACTTGTCCACTGGACAAGAATTCCAGAGATATTTTTTCATTTGAATGGGAAGACATAGAGACGGGCAGGAAACAACAACTCAAGTGGACAGTCCTACCGCAGGGGTTCTCGGAAGCACCTAATTTGTTTGGACAGGGTCTTGAAAGAATAATAAATGAATTTGAACCAAGAGAAGGAATTATTGTTCTACAATATGTAGATGATTTGTTGGTAGCTGGGAAAACTCAAACGGAAGTAGAAAAGGGAACTGTAAGGCTGCTAAATTATTTAGGAAAACAGATTGTGTCAAAGAGCAAACTTCAGTTTCTAGAAAAGGAAGTAAAGTATCTGGGTGTCGTGGTTTGAAATTGGCCCCCCCTGAGAGGCTGGGGGTCAGAGGTGATTGGGTGCCATGGCAGTGTTCCCTGGAAGAGCCAATCACCGTCCATGTTGTTCGCTTCTGCTCAAAATCATATATACACAGCACCGGAAGTGGTTGGCAGTCTTGGTCTTGCTGTTGGTGTCTGCTGCGTGTAGGTGGAGAAAACCAGGGGGTGGTTGGGCTCCTTTCCCCCCGCCCCGGGGGGAGAGGGGAGCCCTGTGGCCCCAACTCTGCCTAGGCCAGAGTTAGAGAGCAGCATTTGGAGTGTGTGCTGTGAAGGAAGAGATTTCACAGCACCTGAGAGGTAAGAGGGAGGAGGCTAGGTCTTCTTCTCCCCCCCCTGCAGCTGCTGGATGCTTGAGACAGTGTATAGCTGGACCGAGTTGCCTGTGGCCAAGGCTAGGGGGCTTTTCCCACACACACTGCATTTAAGACTGGTGGGGGGTGGATTTTAAGGCTCAGCATTTAAGCAGAACCAAGTGGATGGGCTGCTGACAAAACAGCTCGGAGTTAGGGAAAGGAATCCCAGGGGAAATTGGAGACAGACCAAAGAGAGGCCCGGAGGATGTCTCTGTCATGATCTAAACAGAGGACAGCCAAAAACCTAAGGAGGAATCAACATTCCAGGACGCAGATGCTTGATAAGCTGAACTACACTGCAACAGCCTACGAACCGAGGTATGTGACCGAGAGAGAGAGATCACACAACAGCAGAAGAGAAAGGACTCAAAGCTACTTTCTTGGACTTCGTGAGAAGAAAAACTGTAACAAACAGCTGGAACTTGGTGAGGGGGGTGCGTTCGGGCCCCGAACACTCCCACGAGGGAGAGACTGGTTACATATCAGCCTTGAAAAGCTTCTTCCTGGACTAAAGTTAAAGGGAGGGACTTAAAAGGACTGACAGAAATGTAAATATATATATATAGTTGCTTTTAGTTTGTACAGTATATTTATTTGTGTAAAATAAATGTATATACTTCCCCTTCCCCTATAGGAGACTCTGGACTGAAAGTTTCTCTCTGGTGATGGGATAAATTGTGGGAAGGGATGGGGGGAAGCCTGAAAATTGGATTTTAGATTTCTAATGTGGCTCAAACTGCCACACTGGGGTACATCATAAGCAATGGTGGACGGAAATTGAGTCCAGAGAGGATAAAAAGAATCCTAAAACTTCCCCTACAAAGGACCAAAAAGGACATGAGACAATTCTTGGGGTTGGTGGGTTTTTGTAGGCTGTGGATTGCAGATTATAGTAGCAAAACAAAGTTCCTATATGAGAAACTAATGGATACAGCCTCAGGAAAGGTTTACCAGGAGGAATATTCCTCAGAAAAAATTGAAAAATTTGAGAAACTAAAAGAAGCTTTGACCCAAACTCCAGGGTTATCATTACCAGACCTAAAGAAACCTTTTGATCTTTATGTAAATGCCTCAGAAGGGACTGTGAGGGGAGTTGTCACCCAAGACTGGGGGGGGGAACAGGAAGTCAGTAGCTTTTTTGTCAAAGATGCTGGATCCAGTAATTAGAAGATGGTCAACGTGTGTGCAGGCAGTAGCTGCTACGGCCATCCTTGTGGAAGAAGTAAGAAAACTAACATTTGGAGCAAAAATTAGAGTTCATACTCCACATGCAGTAAGAACGATATTGAGCCAGAAATCTGGAAGGTGGATGACAGATTCCCAGATCTTAAAGTACAAAATCATATTAATAGAAAAAGATGATTTAAGTATAACAACCAATTCATGTGTAGATCCATCACAGTTTTTGTATGAGCAGAATGCCATGGAAAATGAGGAAATTGAACACAATTGTTTAGACATTATTGACTACCAGACAAAAATCCGAGAAGATTTGATGGATATCCCTATAGAAGAAGGGATGCACCTCTTTACAGATGGGTCATCAAGAGTAGTGGAAGGAAAGTAGAAAAGTGGTTATGCAGTGATTGATGGAGAAGATCTCACTGTAATGGAGTCAGGCAATCTCCCAAATACTTGGTCCGCTCAAGCATGCGAAGTGTATGCAGTGATGAGTGCATTACGCATAATCGGCAGTGGGGTGGGAACCATATACACTGATTCTAAATATGCCTGGGGGGGTCGCACATGTTTTTGGAAAACTTTGGCATGAGAGGGGAATGGTGACCTCTCAAGGGAAAGATTTAAGCTATTGAGAGCTTCTGGAGACCTTGCTAGAAGAAATCCAGTGGCCTCAGGAAATTGCCATTGTTCATGTTAAAGGCCATAGAAAGGGAAATGATACAATTTGCCAGGGCAATAATCGAGCAGACCAAGCCACTCGAGAGGCAGCTCTGAGTCACAAGGTACCTGAGGCAAAGATAATGGCTCTAGCACTGATACCAAAGGAAATTCCACAACCAATATTTACTGACAAAGAAGAACAAAAGTTATTGGAAATAGGAGCGGAATAAAATGCAAAGGGGGAGTGGTTCCTCTTGGATGGGAGGCAAATGTTATCAAAAGCAATTAAGCGGGAAGTGTTAAAAGAACTGCATAACAGTACTCATTGGGGAACTCAAGCCCTGGTGGACACATTTCTAAGAGCTTATGGGCACCTAGGGGTATGTACCATTGCTAAGTAAGTTACAAGTGAATGCCTAATTTGCCAGAAAGTAAACAAGAGAGTGCAAAGAGATCATCCCCCTGGAGGAAGAGAACTTGCAAGCAGGTCCTCTCAAAGAGTTCAGATAGATTTTACCAAGTTACCCCTGGTACAGAGGTAGAAATATTTGTTAGTAATTGTAGATCACTTGACTCATTGGGTGGAGGCATTCCCAGTCTTGAGGGCAACTGCTCAAAACATAGTCAGAGTACTACTAGAACAAATCATTCCCAGATTTGGATTACCTGAAACTATAGACTCTGACCGTGGACCACACTTCACCTCAAAGATTTTGAAACTAGTATGTGAAGCCTTGCAAGTTAATTGGCAACATCATACCCCTTGGTACCCCCAGAGCTCAGGAAGGGTGGAACGCATGAATCAAACATTAAAACGAACCATTACCAAGTTGGCACTAGAACGGGATTACCTTGGACAAAATGTTTACCGTTGGCTCTCTTCAGGATTTGGACAGCCCCCAGAAAGGACCTGAATGTATGTTATTTGGGCTGCCTTATCCCTCATGTTATAAAGGTGTTCGAACCCCAACCCTGGAGCTGGGCGACAAATACCTCGGAGAATATATCAAAATAGTAGCTGAAAGACTGGAAAATCTCAGGCAGCAGGGACTACTGTCCCAAACTGTGAAATTAGAGATGAAAGTACACAACATCTCAGTGGGGGACTGGGTTTTGATAAAGACCTGGAGGGAAGAACCTCTCAAACCAGAATGAGAGGAACCCTATCAAGTGGTGCTAACTACAGAAACTGCGATATGGACTATAGAGAAGGGATGGACCCACAGTACCAGAGTCAAAGGACCTGTGGCACCTCCTTCCTCTGTTCCTGAGTGGAAATGTGAAGGGGAGTTCCTGAAACTTAAAATAATTCAAAAGTAAAATTCTTTTACAGTTGCCCAGAGACAACAGCTGCTGACATGTCGCTCCCAGCAAGAGAAACCGGGATCCAGGATTCTAGTGAATGGGAAGGGCCATCACCGTGAAGGCTGATAGTAAGAATACAAACTCAGCGGCAAGACCAAGGCATAATACGTGTCTTTGTTAGTTCTATGTCAGGGCTAAATGCAATACTTGTGATTTACGCTTTACATTTCATTTGCAGTGTTTCAAGTATAGACAAACTAACAAGTTGCAGGATGTACAGTGGTTGAAGTATTACTGTCGCCAAACTCACAGATACACATAGCGGCATTTTTGGTCTGTCATGAAGTAAAAGCAACAGAGGGCAAGACCAGGTTAGCCTCTATACTTGCCACAAGAAGATCTCTCTACCCCACTGTCGGTTGCAACCCAATAGGCATGGGGAATGGAAGTATATGCTATACTGGACCTCTGCTTGCCTTAGCTGTGCTCCAGCTAGTAGTCCTTGCCTATGACCATTGCTCAAAGTGTCACCAAAACGCATACTATGAGACAGGTGTGGTAACAACCTTTATGGCATATAAGTACGTGAACAAAGTTTGTTATGATGAAAAGGAATTGGAAACCTGTACAGTAGGTAACAGACGCTATGGGGTAGCAAAGAATTTGGGGTTGGAAGGAGCATGACTAGGATTAAGCTGCCCTGTGGGCAAGACGTGGATTTGTTGGGATATCACCAGCAGGTGGGAGGTCCACGACCTAATAAAGGAAGAGATCATTATAAACACTGAACAAGAGACAGCTAAAGATCACCTACTATTGTCAAAGTTGAGTGATTTATACTCTGAATTGACACAGGAAGAGATCAGAGGTTTAGAGCTCCCCTCAGTGGGATAAAACTTGTTTGTTGATTTGGCAGAGAAAATTGCTAAAGGGCTAAATGTAAATCGCTATTGGGTTTGTAGTGGACCTTTAGTGACAGAGGAATGGCCCTGGAGGGGTTTTAGCCTAGATGCTTGAGAAATACTTAAGGAGAATTATACTTTTTCTCATAATAAGTCGGTCAGAAGAGTGGATATTAAGCTCCATAGTGATTGGAAGAGATTGTATACTGAGAACAGGAGTTCATTTTGTACACCCATTTGGGGAAACCCCATGCAAAAGAACTCTGAAGACTAACTTCACTCACAGTGAGTATTTCCCACAGACCCCAACAGATTATTGGTCAGAAAAAGGCCACTCCAGTTGTGAGTGGGATATGAACCAGAAGCTCTACCAATGTAACAAACCCAAAATGAACTCCTTTTCTGGAATAAAATAAATATCAAAGTTTTGGAAGAACATTGATAGCACTTCTGAAGACTTTTGGAAGGCACCCAATGGGGTCTTTTGGATTTGTGGAAAAAGAGCATATACAACTTTACCAGAAAATTGGAGAGGTTGTTGTACTTAAGGAATAATCCTGCCTGGGTTCTTCCTGTTGCCCTTAGAGAGTGGAGATGAATTAGGGGTCCCTTTGTATGACTCCCTTAACCAGGAAAAAAGGGTGGTACCCTATATTGGAATTAAAGGATCCCAGAAATGGGGAGGAGAAGAAGAGTGGCCTCCCGAAAGGATTATTGAATATTATGGACCAGTCACATGGGGGCAGGATGGGACATGAGGTTATCGTACACCCATTGTCATGGTTTGAGATGGCCCCCCTGGGAGTCAAGGTCTCAGTGGTGATTGGGTGCCAGGGCAGTGTTCCCTGGAGAGCCAATAACCACTCATCTTGTTCGCTTCTGCTAAAAAATCATATATACACAGCCACTGGAAGCTGCTGGCAGTTTTTCTGTTGGTGTCTGCTGCGTGCAGGTGTAGAAGGCCAGAGGGTGGCTGGGCTCCTTCTTTCCCCTCCTCCGGGGGGAAGGGGAGCCCTGCCGCCCCCCAACTCTGCCTAGGCCAGAGTTAGAGGCAGCATTTGGAGTGAGTGTTTGTGAGGGACGTGACTCACAGCACCTGAGGTAAGAGGAGAGAGGCAGGCCTTTCAGCTAAGCCCTCTTCTCCCCCCTTTTTGCAGTTAAGCTGTGGAGGGGGGCCTTTTCTTTCCCTCTGCTGTAAAGTAGAAGAGAGGCTCAGCATTTGAAGCAGAGCCAAGTGGGCGAGCTGATAACGAACAGCTCAGCACTTGGGAGAAGAATCCCAGGCGAAACTGGAGATGGGCCAAGGGCTCGGGAGTTGCCCCGCCGAGGTTTTGACCGGGGGCAGCCGAAAACTGACTTGGAGGAATGAAGATTCCAAACACCTACTGTGATAAGCTACACTACAGCAACAGCGAACCGAGGTATGAGACTGAGAAAGAGAGATCACACAGCAGAGACTGACATGGGACCGAGGAGAAAGGACTCAGAGCTAACTTCTTGGACTTTGTGAGGAAGGAAGGACTTCCACAAACAGCTGGAGCTTGGTGAGGGGGGAGCGTTCGGGTCCCCAAACACTCCCACGAGAGAGAGACTGCATTACATATCAGCCTTGAAAGGCTTCTCCTGGACTAAAGTTAAAAGGAGGGGCTTAAAGGAATGATAGAAGTGTAATACTATATATATATATATATAGTTGCCTTTAGTTTGTATAGTATTTATTTGTGTAAATAAATGTATATACTTCCCCTTCCCCCTATAGAAGCCTCTGGCCTGAAAGTTTCTCTCCGGTGTTGGGATAAATTGTGGGAAGGGGTGGGGGGAAGCCTGGAAATTAGATTTTGGATTTTCTAATGTGGCTCAAACTGCCACACCCATTTATACGCTTAATCGAATCATACGGTTACAAGCTGTGGTTGAAATAGTTATAAATCAGACTGCAACAGGATTACAATTGATAGCTGAACAGCAGCATCAGAGCCGCAATATATCAAAACAGATTAGCCTTAGACTATCTTTTGGCAGAAGAAGGAGGAGTGTGTGGGAAATTTAACACCTCAGATTGTTGTTTACAGATTGATGATAACTATGAAGC
Organism: Corapipo altera; assembly: GCF_003945725.1. Lineage (NCBI taxonomy): Eukaryota > Metazoa > Chordata > Aves > Passeriformes > Pipridae > Corapipo > Corapipo altera. The sequence goes on along the minus strand of NW_020885082.1, from coordinate 196,905 downwards.
AGTAATGGAAATAGCCTCTAATATCCACAAAATAGCCCATGTGCCAATCCAAAGCTGGAAATCCATGCTAGATGGAGGGTGGTGGTCTGACCTATTTGGAGGAGCATGGTGGAAACAAGTGGGGGTTTTCCTCCTATATGCTACTGCCTGACTGGTATTTTTACTCTGTTTAATCCCGTGTTTCATGAGATTGATTACTAGTGTGATATATAAATAATTGTGATTCGTGAAACAAATGGGTGATTACATCAAAATAAAACAAACGGATTGTAAAACTTAATTACACCCCCATAAAGAAATAAAACAGACCCTCACAAGGTCAAGAGGCCTAAAACCTCCTTACTATCCTAAGAATGAAATATACTAGAACTTTAAATCTTTAGGCGCCTGTTCGTCCAAGAATACATGAATTATGACTGGTTGTAGAGATAACCCTTTTAGCTTTAGCTGTAAGAAAACCCATATATTAAATACTTAGCAAAAACCTGTAGAATGTATATGTATATGATATAATTAATATGCATGAAGTAGTTAAGATAAATACTAAATGTACCCTGTAGTAAGGGTGTGCAGATTTGGGAAACTGGTCCCATTTCTGTCACCCAGCCGGCTGCTTGCTTTTACCATATAATAAACTATTATTCAAAACTTATAGAAACTCGAGACTTTGGTTATCACAATTGGTGACTTTCCCAACATGATGTTCTCTGAGCCCTGCTGGGTTAATTAGTACTCGAAACAGGGGGGCCCCCGCTGAATTCAGCGGCCTGTTTTGGGTCTAATTTTCCACAGGACTGGAGTAACACGTTATATGGTTATATGGTAAAAACAAGGATTGCTCCTGGATTGCTGCAGCAAAAAGGGCCCATAATTCTTGTGCACAAAGACCCAGGGAAGAACAACGGACTGTGAGTATTCCCTGGTTGGGCGGATAAGAGGTCAGAGTGGATGAGTGGATGAGACGCAGCTTTGCTGCGAAGCGATTGCGGTAGCCCGTCTAACTGCGTTTCTGTCTCCTTGCGAACGGAACAGCCAGTGACTGGGCGAAGCGAGAGAATTGGTGATTGGACCTCTGGGGTCGGTGGAAAAGTCTTAAGGAGAGACCTTTGTGTCAGTGGGGAGAGTTTAGAAGGGATCCCAGAGAGTCGGTGGAGAGATTCTAGAAGGGACCTTGGAAAACTATGGGGCAAGGATTCAGTAAGAATGGTAGCCTCAAGGGAAAAGGGAGCAAGCAGGCATTGCCCAAGCAGGCATTGCTGGATATTACCCCTACCAGTCCTTTGGGGGTAATGATATCAAATTGGGAAGATATTGAGACTATTAGCAAGTTAACCCAAGAAAGACTAAAGAAAAATTTACAGCAATATTTAGGCATTAGTCCTGATACACCAGCTGGCCTAATATTGTTGAAAGTCCACTTTATAAATTATGCCTGTAGTGGTATTAAAAGAGAACTAAAGAAATTAGATGGATGGGAGAAAGGGGAGCTCAAAGACTTACTGAGAGAAGCCCAAAAAGTATATATAAGCAGACCCCAACAAATTGTTTCAAGAGTCCAGGCAGGAAAATGTTTTTATTGTAAAAGAAAAGGTCATCTAAAAAGAAATTGTCTGAAAAGACAGAGAGACTTGAAACTATTTGAATAAAATAAATTATAGATTAAAAGTGTCAAGAGCTCTATTTTCCAAGAATTACACACTGTAACCAGCTCTTGACAAAACTGAATTGAAACCTCAAGGTGAAAAATATAAATTCATAGTAAAGACTGAATCTAATTGAAAAGATATAACCAAAGTTCCCCAAAATTATAAACCCAGTAAAACTACAATCAAAGTGATAAGAACAAAGAAAAAATTCACAATACCTCTTGAAAAACAAGTTTAAATTTAGCAGTTTATTTCAAGTACTGGAGAGAACGACTAGACCTTCCCTTTTGCACTACCAACCCATGCAAAACACGCTGGGATCAGCCCAGCAACCCGTTCGAGCAGTGCCCCAAACCCTGTGATAAACAGATCTCTGTAGGGAGAGCTCACACTGCCAGTGCCCCCCGCGCTCACCAACGCCAGACCCCTCCTCAGCCCGGCTGCCGGCAGCCTGCCCGTGCTGAGTCATCTACCTTGCCCTGGCACACGAGCTGGGGGCACTGCGTGCCATCGCAGAGTCGGCGTCCCCTCCCGACACACCCCGGAGGCACCGCGGAGTGAAATGTCAACTTCAGCTCTTGGTTGCTGCTTCTCTGTCTTCCCCGAGCGGGAGGAGGGGGGAAGGGGGGAAAATGAAGAGGTGTCCTGCAGGAGCAGGACGAGTCTATAACTTTAATTTTGGTGACTTGAGAAGAGGAAAGTTATTTCTGTAATATATTTTGTCCTTTAGAACAACAAACACCAGGTCCTAAAAGTATGTATATGTATGCAGTTGAATGTCTTCACCCATATTTGCAGCTAAATTTAGAGAAAGTTTTGAACAGTGATAAAGAGAAAGGAGGAGGAAGAGAGAAAGTGATTGACTTATGCCATGTTGGAAGCCCTGTTGTGGTGGGTCTGTGGTTGTGTTTGTCAATGTAGTAGGAGAAAGTGTGTGAGTTTTTTACTGTTAAAAATTTGATTTTAGAGAAGCTGGTATGTGTTCGCAAGTGATAAAATGGATTCTTTTGCTTACCTGTGTCTCAAGTTTGGCACTTTTAGAGATCCTCACCCATTAAACAAACTAACACAAGAAAGGGGGGGCTATGATGAAATAAGAAGGGGAACCACTGCTTTACTCTCAATATGGGTTGGAAATTAACTATTTAGATAGAAGTTCATTTCAGCAGACAGACCTGGTAATCAAGCAGACACCAAAACTCGGACCGGAGGTGGTATGGATGAAAAAGATTTTTGTGCGAAAATGAACAAATACCAATCTCCAAAAAGTGATGCATACACAAAATTGAAGTGCAATTTTGAATAATACTGTCAGAACACTAGATAATACCATGACTATTATATTTGTCTTTTGTTATCTTCTGATTTGTAAATATTCTCTCCTGGCAGTTTAACAACCTTTTATATTTCCTGATTACTACAGCTATCCTGGGGAAAGGGGAGCAGGGAAAGAATTTATTAACTCCTTCGTACCCGGGGGTGGGGGAAAGGGGGGCTAGATCGAATCCTAAGGGGCTGTGCTGAATCCTAAAAGGCTATAAATAGCCCCAAGATCCCCAATACAAAAAGGCTAAAAGAACAAAAATCAGGAAGCATAATTCTAATCAATACAAGAGCTGTATTTTAAGTATTAATCAAACTTTAGTACCCACTGCTGTAAGTTTTGTATCGATAAGGGGAGCCATGGGTCAAACAGAAAAAGCTCATTTCTTGAAACCTTTAAAATACAAATTAGGACAGCAATTTGAAATCCATAGATTCTTATACATGCCAAACTCACCAGTTTGTTCACTGGGAAGAGACTTACTAGAGCCATTGAGAGCTGAAATTAAATTTGAACAGAACAAAATAAAATTCAAAGTAAAAAGGAGCAATTGATTGAGATTTTAAATCTTGCCCTAATAGAGACTCAAAGTTCAAGCAGCATACACGAAGAAGTAACGGATCAAAATATGAGCTTCAAAAACTTCAAGAAGAGCAAAAATAACATTGTCAATTGAAGTAAAAGTTAAATTAGAGGCACAGCCAATAAAGATTAAACAATATCCCCTAAAATAGAGAATCAGGAAAGGATTCAACACAATATAGAAAAATTTATTAAACATGAGTTATTAAAAAATATATAAATCAAAATATAATACTCCCATCTTACCAGTAAAGGAACCTGATGGGAAGTATAAAATAGTGCAAGATCTTAGAGCAATAAATGAGATGGCTGGGGGCTTGCACCCCATAGTGGCAGATCCATGTACACTGCTGACTAAATTGACACCAGAGCTAAAATAGTTTGCTGTCCTGGATCTGGAGGATGCTTTCTTCTGCCTGCCCTGGAGCCCTGAAAGTTAATCACTGTTCGCTTTTGAATGAGAAAATCCTCGCATGACAAAGAAAATCCAAAATAATATGTATTGAATGAACTGTTAACATACTAAACTGTCTCAGATTGGTTGAGTACTAAGAGCTGTGCAGCAGGTCTCCTACCTCAATTGCAAAGTTCCTGCAGGACAATGAACCCTAAAAACAGCAAGAAAGGAGCTGTCTGCCGGACTCCTCAGCCACAGAAGGAAGAGCTCCAAACATTGCTCGGAGGGACCGAATAATGTCGCTTGTAGATCTACAGTTATGGACTTCTGGTGGAGCCCCTGTGTGAACTCATAAGAGTGAGTCCAACATACTCACTTGGAGTAAAGAAACTGATAAAGCTTTTCATAAGCTAAAACAAAACTGATGAGGGCTCCAGCCCTTGATTTAAATCATTGGCTTTCACCTCAGCGCTTTCTGAAATACCAAGCCACACTGATTGACCAAAATAATCAATCCAGCTTTTTCTTCAAGAAGCCACCAAAAATACAGTTGCACATGACTGCTTAGAAACAATAAGAACAACCTACTCAAGCTGGCCAGACTTGAAAGAAGAACCCCTGAAAGATGCTAAAGACTTCTGGTTCACAGAAAAAATTTCATCTAAAAAAGAGGACGTAAAGCTAGATATGCAATAACCACGATAAATGAAGTAATAAAGGCAAGAACCCTCCTTGTCAATACCTTAACTTGAAAAACAAATTATAACACTTCAATTGCCAGAAAAGTTGCTATTATGCATTGAAAGGTTCACCAAAAAAGGGTGTTACTGGCCTTGAAAGAAGAAATGCCATGAATGATTGGAGGCAAAAAGGGCAGTAAAAGCAGAAGAAAGCAAAATCCAGTATTTGATCCCTGACGGTAAAATTCAAATTCAGTAGTCAAAGACAGAGTCTAGATACTCTAAAGAAGACTGAAAGTTAATCCAGAATTTAAGAGGAAAAATAGAAGAAAAACAAATGGGCCAAGACACCACAGGGTAAGTTAGTAATATCCTCTTCTATTTTATGAACACTTATCATAACAGAACACAAGAAAACACATTAGGAGCAGAAGCTCTATACAAATATCTAAGCCAAAATATAGTAACACAAAATCTCTATACCATTGTGAGACAGGAGACGCATAGCAAACTTCAACTAAGACAAAGAGAAAAATAGTTATCCAAGACAGAAATAGCAAATCGATTTTTAGAACTACCCAGACAAAGGGGGGTATAGATATTTGCTTGTTCTCACTGACACTTTTTCAGGTTGACCTGAGGCATATCCTTGTCAAACTAGTCTAGCCAGAAACATGATAAAAGTACTATTAAAAATTATATTGTACATTTATAAAAACAACTTAAAAATGTTAAAGAGCTAATCCTTGAAACAAGCTTGTAACCTCGAGAGGTCAATTCATAATGTTGTACCTAGAGATTATATATGTAAGATCTTTTACAGGTGAACCCCTGGAGCCAAAGTGAAAAATCTATATCAAGTGATGCTAATTACACAAACTGCAATCAAAATCAAAAAAGGCAACTTCCTTAAATACATTACACCAAAGTCAAGAAAACATCAAGATCTGCGTAGACAACATCACCAACAGAAAATTTAAAATAAAATTAAGACATAAACAGACGAATGGAAGCTTAAAGACATTTTTGAAACTTTTGACTCTATTACTGTATACAATAACTAAGACAAAATATACAAAGTTAATATTATAAAAATCAAAAAGTCACGAATCAATAAGTTAATAACAAAAAAGGGGAGGTAATTGTGATATATAAATAATTGTGATTCGTGAAACAAATGGATGATTACATCAAAATAAAACAAATGGATTGTAAAACTTAATTACACCCCCATAAAGAAATAAAACAGACCCTCACAAGGTCAAGAGGCCTAAAACCTCCTTACTATCCTAAGAATGAAATATAGTAGAACTTTAAATCTTTAGGCGCCTGTTCGTCCAAGAATACATGAATTATGACTGGTTGTAGAGATAACCCTTTTAGCTTTAGCTGTAAGAAAACCCATATATTAAATACTTAGCAAAAACCTGTAGAATGTATATGATATAATTAATATGCATGAAGTAGTTAAGATAAATACTAAATGTACCTTGTAGTAAGGGTGTGCAGATTTGGGAAACTGGTCCCATTTCTGTCACCCAGCCGGCTGCTTGCTTTTACCATATAATAAACTATTATTCAAAACTTATAGAAACTTGAGACTTTGTTTATCACACTAGTGTTGTTCAAGAGATGCAAATGGTTGACATGCCTATGGATGCAAAAGCTGCTGCAATAAGAGGCCTGGGTCCTGCGCCCCCGTCCCCAGACAAACTAAAAACATGAAGAATTCGGAGAAACTGTTGCTTGAATGGGAACAGTCCAAGAAAACAGAGAATATGGATGAAGCTATGGACATATTAACCAAGTGGGAGAGAGGCCAGAGGATAAGGGAGCGGTTTGATGTGTAATCCCTTTGATGTTATCAAAAACAAAACAAAACAAAACCCCCTGAGGATTATGAGAAATAAAATAGGGTTTTTATTATAAAACAAAATTATAGGCACATCGTGAAGTTGTAAGGTATCCAGTTCCAAACTGGACTGGGTACCCGGGTTTTTTTGCAGCCAGGATAAGGGAAATATAAAGTTCCTAAAAATTGAAATCGTTCTGGGCCATTTGGCAAATTTTGTACACAGGGGTTTCTTTTCTCTCTTTGGGCTAAGAACAAAGGAGGATTTATCATTTTTGACAGAGGATGCCTCGCAGCTAATTGGAAGGAAAGGAAAGCCCCTTTTCGAAGAAACGAAACCTTTTTAGGTAAAAATGAATATATTAAACTTATCTGAAAAAGAGTGGGATTTTGTGAAACTATAAAATGTATGAAATTTAAACCCAAGGGATCTTTTCTCCCTGGAAACTCAGTGTGAGGAAGACCCAGCTCGCTGAATAAATGCTTCCTTGTTGATACAATTTCTTTGTTTCATGAGTTTATGCCATCTTTCTAAATTCAAAGGAGGAATTTTTTTCCCACAGTACCCAAATTTAATCACCGAAAATCCACAGTGAAATGTAATTTTTAATTGGTCAAACAGGTGAATTGTAAGGCGAATGGGCTCATTCAATGATGGCTCTTTGTTCTGTCTTTGACCACCCCCATCAGTACCTGTAAGGGCTGCTGTGGGCAAAGGGTATTGTTTTATGTTAGTAACTTTGGAAGCAGGCAGGGGAATTGATGTTTCTAATAAATTAATAGATTTTGTGGAGTTTGCTGTGTCACCTGTTAATCCAAATTTAGTTTGTATTACTTGTAATAGCCAATAAAGACCAAAGAAGAGATAATTTGCTTATCAACTTATATTTGCAATACTGTAATTACAAACCATGACGTTATGTTACAATGATGAGTGATATTTTGTTATGTTAACCGTAGATCTTAGAGATGTATATATAAAATGATACTTAAAGCAATATGGGAGGGAGTTAACTACGTCAAGAAGGAGAAACGAAATAGAACGGAGGCTGCTTCCCAGCAACAAGACAGCACATGCGCAGAAGAAGCTGACTACGTCAAAAGAATGAAACGAAACGAGCTGAGTTTACTTCCCTAGCAACAAGACAGCACATGCGCATAAACCCCTGGCCAGTGGAGCAGGGCATGCGCATAAACCCCTGGCAACAGAGCGGAGCAGGCGCAGATAGAACTGATGACGTAAAAACGGAAAAACGAAAATTAAGAGGGGACTTTAGGAAATGAGCAGTTACAAACCTATAAAAGACAGACTGAAACTTATTGAAGGGTGTGCCTTGAGGGAGCGGGGGTCTCCTCTTGCCACCCAACGCGCTGATTTGCTTATTCGCTTTTTATATAAATCTTTAATAATTTTTTGCTACTATATTTAAGCCTAGTGATAATTACTTATAACATTGCTGATGCCTCTGTGTCTTTTGCAACAAAATTCCATACAGTTCCCCCTGGAAGTTTCCAGATTCGTCTGCACAATAGATCAAATCCTAGCAGGTTTGTTTGTGCAACACCTATCAGTACTTCAGCTCTAGTTAACTGTTCCTCCTCCGGGAGCCAGACAGAAATTTTTGCTGTGGCCCATGAATGCAACGTTGTGGTGGTTCGGCAAAATTCCCAACATATCTGCTGTTTCTTTTGTAATCACATTTATTTGAGCCCCTGTGTCAACCAGAAATTCAATCATAATTTTCCTAGGACCAACTGGAATACTAATCAAAGGCTCAAGGTATTTGTTTGAGAGCCATTGTACTGCTGCGCTTCTCCGAGCAGGATGGCTCATTGACCCCCCGAGACATCAGAGACATCAGAGACGTTGGCGGAGAGGGTTGACACCCAGCTCCACCAGGCAGGGGTTTCTCTGGAGACAGGGAGAGGCTTTTAGGTTTACCGTATCCCCCATTTGTTGCCTCCATTGTTTTTCCTTGCTGCAGTTAAGGACTGAATCAATTTGCAAATGGCCTCTTTAGAGGCGCTGGTTAACCAAATTGAGGCAAGCCCAATTCACGGGCTTGTTTCCATAAATAATTTCTCTCTTTGTCCATTTGGGGTTTTTCTTTGGATTTTTCATTAGCTTTAGGCTGAGAAGCATTAAGGTGACGGGGGTTTTCTCCTGAGGGTGGAATAGTCCAGCCCATACGCCATCCGTAAGTAACCATTTCATGTACTAATTTATCCCAGGTTAAATTAGGATCTCTCCTGCCTCGTCTGCTGCCACGAGGGATGGAATTGTAACTCCACATATTGTCTTGAAGGTCTCCCATGTACATCTTTAAGCTGTCTGGGAGACCATGAATGAGAGGGGTTAACTTGGCCAGATCAATGAGAGCCTGCATAGGGGATTTTCTTTTAGGATCTCTATCATACATTGCCTGTGTGCACGCTGCTTTTTGCACTGACGCAGCTAAGTCTGACAGACCAGGTGTTTGAATCATCAACAGGTCTCCTCTCTCTTGGGGATCTATGCCTCCAGCCCAGTACACCGCCTGCGCCGTTAAGGAATAATTATGATCTCCTGTGGTAGTAGTTAGGAAGACTCCTGGTCCCCAATATATTCTAGCCTCTTCCTCATTTAACATAATGCGATCTCCCCCCATGAGAGAAACCCTCCACACATATTCTACCTCTGTTTCCCCTGGTTGCCAGGAAAACTTTTCCTGTAAAGTTACCGGCTCTGCTGGCATCGAGGGAACAGTATGCGTGGTAATGAGTCTCATTATCACTGCCTACTACTGTTTCAGTTTTAATCAGCGGTTCCAAAGAAACTCTCCAGCACTCGATATCTGAAAAATCCACACATTCATCATCCTCGCTATCACTGCTGTAAATTTCTGTGTCCAAATAAGACTTACGAGGTTTCCTGACTACCGAGAGGTTCTGTTTCGTTAACCGCAGTTTATCACTCCTCGCAAGCAACAGTTTAAGCTCTCTGACTTCTGCCCTGAGCGACTCATTCTCACTAGTTAATTTCTTCACTTGAGACTCTAATTTCTCTCCAAAATTCCTCTCAAAAACCAAAGATGATTTTAACATCTCATTTTCTGATTTCAAAACACTATATTCCACATCAGCAACCTTTGCAGGAATCAGAAAATATTTTGCTTCTTGTTGGGCATAAGATAAACATGCTCCTAAGACAACACAAATAGTACCCTTACCCTTACATTTTTTCTCAGCCCAACAATATTCAATATGTTCTATTACTCTCTCCTCATCCTTCCAAAACTGCCGAGTCCATTCTTTGCCGGTTTGGGAAGGGGCACAGTTATATTTCTGCAGTAATGCATCCATGACAACCCCACTCCTGGTACCAATTTCTGTTACATGAAAAGGGGTAGAAATGCAAAGACTTCTTGTCCCACCTGTAGTAATATAATTTTTATTGGCTATCAGTGTCCCCAGAATATCAAAGCCTTTTAAAGCTCAAAATAGTCTGTCTACACCTCCCCTAAAGAGACCCTTCGCTAGACAGATTCACGGCGACAGACAGGACTTTTGATACCCTGATATGGGGACAGCATTTAATAGCAATGGAGAACCTTCTCAGCAAAGTTCTCTTACAAGTTATGAGGCTGCCAGTACCGGAAACAAACCAGACTAACTCTAGCAGCTCACTAAATAACTTTTATTAATGCAAGTATGTGACAAACTACTATAGGGTTCTGTTATCATTTCCTTTGGCTGAACACCAGGTATCTACTGGGCCTGCGCCCAGTCCCTTCGGAGGGAAGGGGAGGGGGGAAGGGGGGAAAAGAAGGGAAAAAAACCCTACGAAATCAAAACTGCTAAGAAAGGGTGTTTATATTTAACACAAAGAGGGAAGATGTTACAAACACTATACACGCAGAGAAGAACTAAAAATAAAGATACTTCCCCACAACCGATGCTCTTCTCCCCCGAAGGAACTGCCCAACCGCTCTGCTCAGCTACCTGGAAGAGAAAGGGCCACTTGCTTCCTTCCCGTCTATTTTATATCTGAGCTGACGTAACATGGTATGGAATACCCTTACTGGTGAAATACACATCAAATGACCTATTCTATTTCCATTTCCTTCTCAGGGAGAGTAACAAACCCATTACAATCTCCATCCCTTATTCCATATCATTTTACGTCACACTCATATCCTATATTCACCTATATCCGGTGCTTATATAGGTCTTGTCTTCTACAGTTGTTTCATTGTTGAGCACCAGCATCAGCTTACTTAGGGTCTTCCTCATCTAGTGACTTTTCCTACAACATACAACTCAGAATATGAATTAGTTTTTCCCCAAGGTTAGATCTCCTTGAGGCACACACTGGGTTTCCCCATCTTCTCTCATCCATCAAGTATATCCAGGTCCTTGAGCAAAGACAATCCCACGAATGGGTTGGCTTTGCTCGAGGGAGGGTTAACCCAAACTGTTTTACCTAACATACCTCTCAAGTGAATTACTGGGACTTTGTCTCCATCCATGGTATGAAGGGGCTCTGATTGGGCAGGGCTGGCTCGATTGATTGAGCCTCTAGTGTTGACTAACCAAGTAACCTTTGCTAGGTGCTGATCCAAATTCTTGAAAGTCCCTCCACCCAATGCCTTCAGAGTAGTTTTCAGCAATCCGTTACACCACTCAACTTTTCCAGCAACTGCCGCATGATATGGGATATGATATACCCATTCAATGCCATGTTCCCTTGCCCAAGTAGTAACTAAACTGTTTTTGAAATGAGTCCCATTGTCTGACTCAATTTGCTCTGGGGTGATGTGTCACCATAGTACTTGCTTTTCAAGACCCAGAATGGTATTTCGGGCAGTTGCGTGAGGCACCGTATAAGTCTCTAACCATCCAGTGGTTGCTTCCACCATAGTAAGCACATAGCGCTTACCTTGGTGGGTCTGTGGCAGTGTGATATAGTCAACCTGCCAAGCCTCCCCATATCTATACTTATCCCAACGTCCACCATACCATAGGGGCTTCACTCTTTTTGCTTGTTTAATGGCAGCGCATGTCTCACAATCATGGATAACCTGGGAAATAGTGTCCATAGTTAGATCCACCCCTTGGTCTCGTACCCATCTATAGGTGGCATCTCTGCCCTGATGGCCTGAAGCATCATGGGCCCATCGAACTAGGAACAACTCTCCCTTATGCTACTAATCTAGATCTACAAGTCACCTTGACTTGTGCAGCTCGGTCTGCTTGTTTGTTGCTGTGATGTTCTTCATTTAACTCAATTTTTGGGTACATGGGCTTCTACATGGCGGATTCTCAGTCAACTTCTCAACCCAAGCAGCAGTGTCTTGCCATAAATCAGTAACCCAGATAGGTTTTCCTCTATGCTTCCAATTGATCATCTTCCACCAATCCAGCCAGCCCCACAGAGCATTGTCTATCATCCATGAATCTGTGTAGAGGTAAAGCCTTGGTCATTTCTCTTGTTTGGCAATGTCCAGGGCCAATTGAACAGCTTTGAGTTCTGCAAATTGACTCGATTCACCTTCTCCTTCAGTAGCTTCTGCCACTTGTCAGGTGGGACTCTAGACAGCCACTTTCTACTTCCAGTTCTTCCCCACAATACGGCAAGAACCATCAGTGAAGAGGGCATAATGTGTTTCTTCTTCGGGTAACTGATTGTATGGTAGAGCTTCCTCAGCCCGATTCACTTGTTCTTTTTCCTCCTCATTGGCCAGACTGAAGTTTCCACATTCAGTCCAATTTGTTATGATTTCTAAGATTCCAGGGCGATTCGAGTTTCCAGTTGTTAGTCGGTGGAGCCATCACTATGATCTTGTTGATGACTTCCATTGGAATCTGACAACATCCATCTTGCCTTTTCACCCCTAGGAATTGAATCTCTTTGGCAGGTCCCTTGACCTTACTCTTTTTGATGGCAAAACCGGCTTTGAGGAGAATCTGGATAATTTCCTTTTCTTTTTTGAAAACTTCCTCTGCTGTGTCCCCCCATACAATAATGTCATCAATGTATTTTATGTGTTCCAGAGCCTTACCCTTCTCTAGTGCAGTCTGAATCAGTCCATGGCAGATGGTGGGACTGTGTTTCCACCCCTGGGGCAGTCGGTTCCAGGTGTACTGCACACCCCTCCACATGAAAGCAAACTGCAGCCTACACTCTGCTGCTAAGGGGATGGAGAAGAATGCATTTGCAATATCAATGGTAGCACCACTTCGCTGCCTTGGACTCCATACTGGAGCTCCAACATGTCTGGCACAGTGGCACTCAACAGTGGGGTAACTTCATTCAAGCCACGATAGTCCACAGTCAGTCTCCATCCTCCATCAGACTTATGTACAGGCCAGATGGGGCTATTGAAGGGTGAGTGGGTCTTACTGACCATCCCTTGACTCTCCAGCTCTCGGATCATCTTATTGATGGAAATCACAGTGTCTCAGTTCGTTCGGTATTGTCGTCTATGTAGTATTGTAGTGGCCGTTGGCACTTGTTGATCTTTGACTTGTAACAATCCCACAATGGAATAATCCTCTGAGAGGCCAGGCAAGGTATATAATTGTTTAAATTTCTCCGTTGCCACTGTGGCTACACCAAAAGCCCATCGATACCCCTTTGGATCTTTGAAGTATCGTCTCCTGAGGTAATAAATACCTTGGATGCAATGGGCCTCTGGACCAGTCACTATGGGGTGCTTTTTTCATTTGTCCCCCATTAAACTCACTTCAGCCTCTAGCACTGATAATGCTTGACTTCCTCCTGTCACTCCAGAAATCCAGATGGGCTCTGTGCTTTTATGCCTCAATGGCATCAAGGTGCACTGTGCACCAGTGTCTACTAAAGCTTTGTATCTCTGCTGATCCCATGTGCCAGGTCATTGAATCCACACAGTCCAGTAAACCCTATCTTCCCTTTCTGTCTCCTGGTTGAAGGCAGGGCCCCTCTATTGTTCCTTCTCAGAGTATTCACTGTCTGATCTTTGCATTGCCCAATAGGAGGTCCCTTCATCAGGATCACAGGAATTGACCTTGGTCTTTCTACATCTCAAAG
>NW_020885082.1:147075-183273 GCF_003945725.1 Corapipo altera | reverse complement strand
GGATCACAGGAATTGACCTTGGTCTTTCTACATCTCAAAGGTTGCTGATCTCTTTCCGGGGCCTCTGTATCAGCTACGTGGACGGCCTTCTTACTAGGTTTCTTCCCTCTTAATTCTCATACCTGGGCTTCAAGTTTATAGGTAGGTTCACCATCCCACTTCTTCATGTCTTCCCCTTGGTCATGCAGAAAAAACCATAGTTCACCACGTGGCCTGCTCCTGGGGTTTCCTTTCCTTCTGAGTGGGACAGGAGACCAAGATCAATCTCTTGGGCTGTCTCTGTGACAATTCTCACATTCAGGGCACTTGTGAGGCCTCTCCTCCTCTCCCCAGTGTGGGTGTGCCAGTGGCGGAGATCGGAGCTGTCTCTGAAATCTAACTTGTTGGCCCGTGGGAGTGGGGATGCTTCCATACCTTCTGCTATACTCCGTATCCAGGTGCACATCGTATCCACAGTTGGTTCATCCATCTTTGGATGATATATTGTTATCAGGCAGTTAACATATGATGCAGGGGCACCTTGAATTACTTTTCTCCGCATGGGTAGCATGCAAAGGACACTCTCTGGATTTAGGAAGTGGTGATTGCCTGGGTCACTCTAAATGATTTCCAGCATGGCCAATTCCCGCAGGTACTGGACGCCTTCCTCTGAAGTAGTCCACCTTCTTGGGGAGCTCATTAGATCTTCCTTGAATGGGTACCTTTCACACCAAAGAGGAGCCAGAGCCAAAGACTGCGAATAAATCTCTCCCTTCCAATTTCTAGTTCAATTTCACAATCTCTGGCAATGGATCCTAGTTGCTGTGCTTCATGACTTTCTAACAGGTGACTACTAGCCCCGTTGTCCCAGCATCAGAGCAGCCAGGTAAGAATTCATTCACCAGGCTGGGGGCTATAATCTCTCTGCAAATCCAGAAGTTCTGATGGGCTCAGGGACTGAGTAACTTTGCTTTCCTGTCTGATTCCCTCACCGATTGATCGACCTTCTATTGATGAACTGGTTCTTTGTGAACTATCTCTTTGTGAACTGGCTCTTTGCCTTGCTTCCTCTTCTTCTGTTATTACTTCCATTAATTCTTCTCCATCTTCCTCCCTTACTAATCTCAGAGGTAGGCCTGTAGGTCCTGTAGATCTCCTTATCCATGTCTTCCTTTTTCACTTCAGATGTCGTAGTTTGGGTCCCTGTCTCAGTCATAGTCTTTTTAGAGTATTGAACAGCAGCTCGATAGGCACAGGCCAGGCCCCAGTACAGGGTGAGAAGTTGCTGGTTTTGATCGGAGTAGGCAAGGTATCCTTCCATTAAACAATGTGTCAGTTTGTTGGGGTTGAATACTTGTTCTGATGTGAAGTCCCAAGCAACAGGGGGTGTTAGATGCCCTAAGAACCTGCCTAAATTCATCCACATTCCCTGCCACCCAGGAACTGGACCCTTTAGGGCATATCCCAGTAAATTATCTCTCAAAGTTTGTTTTGCCCGGCAACAAGGCAACAAAGACAATACTACATTCCCCAGTCCCCACAACGTTTTCATAGCATTGGTTATAAGCAGTAAAGTGGCTAGGCAGTTCAAGTAAGGATTAGTAAGGATCGCGGACGCCTTCATTAAAAGGCCCTCTATGTCAAAATTAAGAAGGGGAAAAAAATTGATTTTATCCCTGTGTAGGTCTTTTAGGGAGTTAGTTTCACATCCCAGCAAGATTGTTAGTAAAAGTAGGGGTATAACCAGTAAAATTGGGTGTATTGCCATGTTTATGGTGTATGTTCCCAGGTTAGCAAAAACAAACAGCTAAGTGAGGCAGTTGTTTATATAAACAATCTTCCCTTGGCAGTCATCCCGGGTTTTGGCACCAATATGTGGTTGTTTACTTTGGCTGAACACCAGGTATCTACTGGGCCTGCGCCCAGTCCCTCCGGAGGGAAGGGGAGGGGGGAAGGGGGGAAAAGAAGGGAAAAAAAACCTACAGAATCGAAGTTGCTAAGAAAAGGTGTTTATATTTAACACAAAGAGGGAAGATGTTACAAACACTATACACGCAGAGAAGAACTAAAAATAAAGATACTTCCCCACAACCGACGCTCTTCTCCCCCGAAGGAACTGCCCAACCGCTCTGCTCAGCTACCTGGAAGAGAAAGGGCCACTTGCTTCCTTCCCGTCTATTTTATATCTGAGCTGACGTAACATGGTATGGAATACCCTTATTGGTAAAATACACATCAAATGACCTATCCTATTTCCATTTCCTTCTCAGGGAGAGTAACAAACCCATTACAGGTTCTCATCGCCGGTGATAACATTTAACTGCACGATTGCACTTGGACTTCGATGATCCTTGTGGGTTCCTTCCAACTCAGCATATTCTGTGATTCTGTGAAAATTTCCATCCTCAGGTCAGTAATTACTGGAATTTCCAAAGGAATTGTAAATTGTTTCCAATGCAATTGGAAATTGCTTTTAAAACTCCAGCAAGGATAGTACCATTCCCCTAAAGCTATGGTTCAGGTAGGGAATTACAGAATCATTTAGGTTGGAAAAGACCTCTGAGATCATCAAGTCCAACCTTTGACCAATCACCACCTTGTCAACTAGACCATAGCACTAAGTGCCACGTCCAGTTGTTTCTTGAACACCTCCAGGGATTGTGACTCTACCACCTCCCTGGACAGTCCATTCCAATGTTGATGGAGGGGCACGGACAGACTGCTCATAGACCAGTATGATTGACAAAATGTTGGCTTTATTAGAAGAAAGACACCTTATATACTGCTTATGACACTCAGACGTGTGATTCTTGTTCACACAACATTGGATACATAAGGAAAACATACTTTGTTGTCCACTGCTCATTGGACCACAACAGGTGGCCATATGAACTGAAACTCCACCTTAAATTTGGCAGGGAGCCTCTTTTGTTCTAACTTCAACACCTGTAGCCATATTTTAGCTTTGTAGTTACTTTTACTGTCCACACCCAATTGTGCCAAGGCAAGGCTCACAGAAATGCAATAGAAATTGTTCATGCATAATCTCAATTCTCCCAACATTCCAATGCTTAACAACCCTGTCCATGAAGTAATACTTCCTGATGTCCAACCTGAACCTCTTCGGCATAGCTTGAGGCTATGTCCTCTCATCCTGTCACTAGTTGCCTGGAAGAAGAGGTCAATCCCTACCTTGCTATGACCTCCTTTCAGGTAGTTGTAGAAGGTGATAAGGTCTCCCCTGAGCCTCCTTTTCTCTGGGCTAAACAACCCCAGCTCCCTCAGCTGCTCCTCATAGGACTTACTCTCTAGACCCTTCACCAGCTTTGTTGTCCTTCTCTGGACTCTCTCCAGCACCTCAATGTCTTTATTGAAGTGAGGGGCCCAGAATTGGACACAGTACTCAAGGTGCATCCTCACCAGTGCACATGTTCTAAGCCTGTCAGGGGATGACTGATCATGCTCTCTCTCATCCTTCACCTTAGTGCCCCTCCCACCTTAGCCATGCAAGAGTTCCTGGTACGGTCAAGGGATGCTTCACCACCCAACTCATTACACAAAGGCCAAGGCCTAATGAGAATTCCCAAGGTCATAGAGTGGTCCTGAGGAGGGGGATTGAAGGGGGGATGCACCACCACAATCCACCCTGTGACCAAAGTCCATCCACCTTTCTATCACAGAGTGGCAGTGTGGTTGCCTCTTGCCTCTGTGCCTGTAAACAGGCTAATGCCATGTTCCAATTGCAATTTGAAATTTTTGGTTAGGTTGACTAGTTATTAAGATTTTGTTAGATGTGATTAAGGAATATTATATATGTGAGGAGGTTTTTGCAATAGTGCCACCCTTCTAGCTATTCCCCACACTCTAAGATACAGAGTAATGGTCAATAACAAGCACAATACAACAGAAATTAGTAAAATTACAAAGGGATGCGGCATTTGATGTAGAATTCCTGTTGCTGTGGGTGACCATCTGAATAAGGTGTCCCACCAGTGATGCTCTCCATCCTTCTTCACTCTTTCTAGAAGGTGGTATATCTTCCTGGTATCATGATGAACGGTGATTAGAGTTTTGTGTCCATTGTTTTGGAGACGTTCTATCAGTTGAGACAGGTCATCATGCTTCAGGCAACCATGCAATCATAAGGACTGATTATCCTTCATTTAGGAACAATCATTGCCAACATGAACCAAATCTGGTTCACACATCGGCAAGCCCAACCCACAGGGTGGAGACCTTCACTTCCTTTATTTGTAATAATCAGTAGGGTAATAGTCATAATTGCGCTTAAGCCCAAAGACATTACAATGACAATTGCTAATAGAGCAAGATATAATTGTACAAATTTAGGAATCCCACCCATTAACATGAATTTGGCAGAGGGAAATATAACCATAATATGTGAAATGCAACCTCCAAACAGTGAAGGGGAAATTTACTTAGTTTTCAATATATTCCTTCAAAAAATGGCATACATGTTACAAGACTAGTATATGTTCAATGAGCATTACATTAAAACAAAATATGGCAAGAGAAGTAGTATGCACAGAGAGAAATAATTTATCCATAACTGAAATTGGGATAATTTATATCAGCACAACAAAAACTACCTTGGCCCCCACAATGCATCCTACTACCGCCAAGACCCCCAATAAGACTACTGAAACCTTATCCCCACAGATTTCCAAAATTGGACCCTACGCCATCAAATATACAGGGCAGCAACAAGTGCTATTTAATCCTTCATGGACCCTCAAACGAGTGGAATTATCAATGCAGATTAATATCTCTGCCATTAAACCACAACCATGTGAACAGAGAAGGTAACATTGTGACCAGTGGTTCTGCACATAATATAATGAATGCTTATATCCAATTTGTTTTCAACCCACTCTGGTCAGACCTGTTATTATCTCAACCCTTCTTGCCCCACATTGGGCACCAAATAAGGCCGTCGTAGTTTAGGCATGGCACTCCCCAATTTAGTGTTCCCACTGAAACACTCCAAACCATGAGCCACTTGCTCACTCCCCCTCCTCCTGTGGTGGGATGGAGAGGAGAATTGGAGGCAAAAAAGGTAAAGATCACAGGTTGAAATAAGAACAATTTACTAGAAACAGCAATGAAATAAGAAAACAAACAGTAACAACAATATTAATAACAGAGTGTATAAGAGAGGATAACGATTCACACTGGTGCCTTAGAATTTTTAAGAGTTTTAGCTTTTTGTGGATTTTAATGTAGCTGCGTAGTAAATATGGATTTTTAGTATAGCTGTGTAGTTTCTCACACTTAAGAATAGCAGTTGACACTTACCAAACCCTATTCTCATGCTTCATATAGAATTTTCTAAATTCTTTAAGCTTATTTAAGGTTCTTTTCAAGGAAGGACTCTAGCAAACATATCCTGTTTAAGAACATATGCACCCTAGACCAGAAAAACAAGATATCACCGACAAGGTTGTAGTCAAAGCAACGTTGGAGGTCTGGAACCTTGGAGAAGCTCCAAAGATAATGCGTGCCAGAAGGAGGAGGAGGAAGATGAGGAAGAAAGGGTCTTGAGACCTCTGACTCAATTCCGGGGAGGCGTGCCAGGGGGGCAATTCCGGGGAGGATCTGGAGGTGGATAGTTCTCGGATTGGATGGATAGTACTACAAAACTGTAGAACCTCTGGACAAGGGCATGCTCTTTGTACTCCATGCACCAGAAGGCCTTCATTAAAGAGCTGCTCTATATCTTATCTATACTAACGTTGCCTGGTGAGTTTTTTCTCACATTTTAGGCATCAACACGAGTGCTCACCACATGGAACCCAGTGCTACCCTGACTGCTCGCCCCACCACCAGCTGGACTGGAAGGGACCCATCCCCCTCCATCCCCTGCATATGATGTGAGGTGGTATAGAATAACCACAGGGTCATGGTCATGCCCCTCCCAGCTGCTGCAAAAATTAACCCTGTCCTGGCTGGAACCAGGACAGGGGTTGACCTTGGCTAGCTGCTAGGTATTCACCAACCTTTTAAAACTTGTCAGCAAAAGTATCAGAATAGGTGGAATAGGTGGAAGCTGAACTTTCAAGAATGGAGTTATACTGGAGAACTTCCTTGAGAAGTTGATGGATTTTCAGTACATTGGCTCTTCAAAAAAAGTGTTTGTTTTTTTTAATAGATGTGCTCGAATTCAGGTTGTGAGAAAGTCAGCAAGCTGTGGAAGTCAGTGGTTAAGCTGGATTGAGCTGAGGCTCTTTTCCATTACCCCATGGGGTGCATGCAGCAGCAGGGGAGGCTGGGGATGGAGATAATGGAAGTTAAGTGGTCTTCTTTCCCACCATTTTCTTTTACTTTTCCTGCTTGCTAAGTTCATTTATAAAAAATTCATCATCCCAAATCTACTCTCTAAACTCTATTTCTCTTTTTCATGTAAATTGTATGCTCAGTCATTCTGATTTCATCTACATCTGCAGGATAAGCTGTGGAAAAATACTGAAAGACAAAGATCAGCAAGAAGTGTCCGCATTGGCAATAGTTCACCAGAAACAAACTGTCTGCAACCTTAGGATCAGGAACACTGAGGAGGCTTGGTGTACTGCCCTGAGAGAGGCATGAAACAAAGGTTGGAGCAGCATGGAGGTGTTGCGCTCATGCTGTTTAAAACAATGCAGTTAATGGAACTAAGGAAAAAAAAATGGCCCAACCAAATTGTATATTACTTTTCACAACCCTGTGTATGCTAATGAAGTAAAACCTGTACATGCTTTACACGTATAACTAAAGTCATTCAAACTCTCATCATCATGGCTAGGTTTTGCAAACGAAAATTTGGGAAGGGGTCTACCCACGTTTGTTACAAGCGCGTTGGGAGACCTCCCTGCACCGCGTGTGTGTGTGGAGGAGTCCTGGGCTGCCTTGACCCCCCCCCCCCCCGTGCCGGTTGTGTGTGTGGAGTCCCGGGCTGCCCGGAGACCTCCCTGCGCCGCGTGTGTGTGTGCAGGAGTCCTGGGCTGCCTTCAGACCCCCCCCCGTGCCGCGTATGTGCGTGGAGGAGTCCCGGGTTGCCCGCAGACCTCCTCGCACCGCGTGTGTGTGTGGAGGAGTCCCGGGCTGCCAGGAGACCTCCCTGCACCACGTGTGTGTGTGGAGGAGTCCCGGGCTGCCCAGAGACATCCCCACACCGTGTGTGTGTGGAGGAGTTCCAGGCTGCCCGGAGACCTCCCTGCGCCGCATGTGTGTGGAGGAGTCCTGGGCTGCCTTGAGACCCCCCTGCACCACCTGGGCCTTTTTAGCCACCAACGCACTTGCAACAAACGTGGGTAGAGCCCTTCCCAAATCTTCGTTCGCGAAGCCTAGCCATGATCATGACAAGCGTGTTGGTGGTTAAAAAGGCCAATACGAGATAGGCACGTCCGGTTGCAAAAGCCACAGCAGAAAGGCTCCTTAGGTGGTATATTCTGCAAAGTACGAGTCTTTCTGTGTTGTCTTTTCTCCTCAAGTGATCCTGCGTGCTTTCTCAAAAGCATCAGCAGCGTTAAAGATAGTGTGTCTCCAGACCTCCCAATTGGAGGCCAGAGTAGACCAGTTATGATGATCAATATGGTCAAGGCTGAGATGTTTTCAGGGAGTCCTTGTATCTTCTCTTTGGGGCTCCTCTCATGCGGCAGCCGGTGGCAAGTTCACCATAAAGCATGATCTCAGGGAGGCGGTGGTCCTTCATTCTGGAGACGTGTCCTGCCCAGCGCAGCTGTGTTCTTAGCAACATGGCCTCAGTACTTGTGACTGCTGCTTGTTCTACAACAGATGTATTAGTCACATAATCTGACCAGTGGATGTTTAGGATTGTACGGACAGAGCGTTGATGGAAGCGTTCTAGGAGTCACAGGTGGTGGCGGTAGATGACCCATGATTCAGATCCATATAAGAGAGTAGACAGCACTATGGCTCTGTAAACACTGATCATTGTACTTTTCTTCAAGTGTTTATTTAGCCAAATTCTTTTATGAAGCTTTCCGAAGACACTATATGCCTTTGCTAACCTGTTGTCTATCTCTCCGTCAATCTTACCATCTGAGGAGATGAGGCTACCAAGGTAATTAAACTGCTGGACTGATTTGAGCTCTGATTTGCCAATGGTGATATGGGGATGATGGAAGACTTCCTGAGGTGCCGGTTGATAGAGAACTTCTGTCTTCTTTAAGCTGACTTCCAGCCCAAAGAGCTCAGCAGCATCTGCAAAGCAGGATGTTAAACGCTGCAGAGCTGCTTCTGTGTGGGCAACAAGGGCGGCGTCATCAGCATAAAGCAGCTCTCGAGCAAGATGTTTTAAGGTCTTGATGTGGGCCTTTAGTCGCCTTAAGTTGAATAGGTTTCCATCAGTATGGTATCGAATGTAGATACCATCCTGATCATCAAGGTCTGCCGTGGCCCTTTGGAGCATCATGCTGAAAAAGACTGTGAATAGGGTTGGTGCTAGCACACAGCCTTGTTTCACACCATTAGTTATTAGAAAGGGCTCAGAAAGTGCATTGCCATATCTGATTTGGCCATGCTGATCCTCATGGAGTGAGATGATCATTTGAAGGAACTTGAGGGGACAACCTAAGCATTCCAAAAGCTGCCACAGACCTTTTCTGTTCACAGTATCGAAAGCCTCGGTGAGGTCAACAAAGGTTACATAGAGACCTTTCTTCTGTTCCCTACACTTTTCTTGCAGTTGTCTGAGAACAAATACCATGTCTGTGGTACTCCTGTTGGCTCTGAAACCACATTGGCTTTCAGGTAGAATTCCTTCTGCTATAGCAGGTATTAGTCTGTTCAAAAGTATTCTTGCCAGGATTTTGCTAGCAATGGAGAGCAGAGTAATACGACGGTAATTTGAACAGTCTGATTTAATTCCTTTCTTCTTATACAAAGTGATGATGACTGCATTGCGAAGGTCTGATGGTAGTTCGCCGAGTTCCCAACAGCGCACCACAAACTCATGAAATTTGGTGTGGAGTGCTTGGCCCCCATGTTTCCAGACTTCAGGTGGAATTCCATCCACCCCAGCTGCCTTGCCAATTTTCACCTGCTGTATGGCCTTAAGAGTTCCTCCCAAAGTGGGGGCAGTATCCAATTCATACTTCACCGGTTGTTGTGTGATGGACTGAATTGCTGAGTCTTGGACTACCCCGCTAGTACTGAAAAGTCTGAAAGTGTTCAGATCATCGATTCAGAATGGAGGTTTTATCTGTCAGAAGTGTTTGATCGTCAGCACTGAGTAGAGGGCTTTGTACCTGGTATGTAGGCCCGTATGCTGTTTTCAGGGCCTCATAGAATCCTTTGTGATCACCTGTATCTGCTCATAATTGAGTTTTTTCAGCTAGATCGATCCACCACTTGTTCTGGATGTCACGGAGTTTCTTTTGGAGCTTGATGCATGCAAGATGAAAGGCTGATTTTCTTATGTGACAGGATGGCAGTGCGAGGTGTGCTTGGTGAGCGGTTCTCTTCTTCCTCAACAATTCCTGGATCTCTTGATTGTTTTCATCAAACCAGTCCTTGTTCTTCTTGAAGAAGAACCCTAAGGATTCTTAAGAGGACTGAAGGATGCTGTTTTTAATATGATGCCAAAGTGTTTCAGGAGAGGTATCTGTAGAATCTGTAGAATGGTTTTCGAGCCTAGTGTGAAGATTTGCCTTGAATCTGTCTCTCACTGTGGCTGATTGGAGATTGTTAACTTGGAGTCTTCTCCTTGGGATACTGCCCCTTTTAGGTTTGAATTTAAGATTGAAGTTAAGTTTGTAGTGCACGAGCCGATGGTCTGTTTGGCATTCTGCACTAGGCATCACGTGGGTATGGTGGACATCGCGGACATCTCTCCGTCGCACCAAGATATAATAGATGAGGTGCCAATGCTTAGATCTAGGATGCATCCAGGTTGTCTTCAGACTATTTTTCTGCTGAAAGATAGTATTAGTGATGCTGAGCTGTTGCTCCGCGCAGAATTCTAGCAGAAGTCGACCATTATCGTTGCAGTTTCCAACACCATGCTTGCCTAATATTCCTTTCCAGGCTTCAAAATTCTTTCCTACTCTGGCGTTGAAATCAGCAAGGATAATGATCTTATCATCTGCAGGAACGTTTTGGGTAAGGCAGCGCAGGTCGGTGTAAAATTTATCTTTTTCGGCAGGGTCAGCTTGGAGAGTTGGGGCATATATACTAAAGAGGACAACGTGTTGCTTGTTTTGTAGTGGAAGGCATAGGGAGATAATGCAATCAGAATGACCTGTTGGCAGATTTTCGAGTTTAGGAAAAATAGAGTTTTTAATCACAAAGCCAACTCCTGAGAGATGCCTTTCGGTTCTGTCTTTACCTGACCAAAAGATTGTGTAACCGGCACCGTGTTCTCTAAGGCTGCCTTCCTTGTGGAGATGAACTTCACTGAGAGCAGCTATGTCGATGTTGAGACATGATAGTTCGTGGGCAATTAGGGTAGAGCGATGCTCAGGACGTCCACTATCCGCAGAATCAAGCATGGTTCTGATGTTCCAGCATGCGAGAGTTCATTTGGGTACACCTTTGGAGGCAGGTGCATGCCATTGTCTTTTGATCTTTGTGTGACTGCATTAGTAGAAGATGCCCGTTGGTCTGCGGTTAACCAACCGGGTGAAAGTGGAGATGAGCTTTGTTTAGACCACCTTTTCTAGGTCGCTCTCCGAGTGGAGCAAGCAGTGCTGTCCTTGAAAAGGCTGCTTGGTCGTTCAGGGTGCTGCCCCAAGAGACTGTAATCTCCGGTCCGTCTCAAATGACCAATATCCTGAACTGCCTGCATGCAGGGTTGGGTCTACGGCTTCTAGGGCACCTTTCACCTGCCGTTTCGACCCTTGCTTGTCGCTACAGGGCTTTGCAAATGTGGGTAAGGCCTTCGAGCCTGCGCAATGGATTTTTTTAGGTGAGACGCAGTATGTGCAGAACTGAACCCACCCTTTAATCCTAACGTTCATCTGCAAGGGCCGAGCGAGTTTGGACGGTGACAACGAGGTCCTCAGGACGTAGGTTTGATTAGAGTGACCTTCTCTTAGATGGATGGCCTTACAGGGCTAAGCGAGCTCCATCTGCCCAGGTTTGGGATTAGAGTTGTCCTCCTAGGATGACTGCCAGAAGGCTAACGAACTCATCCTGCCCAAGGATATATTGTATCTGGCCCTACGGTTTTGACCTGTCGGGCATGGGCCACCCTACCGAAGGCATGTACCATCGCCAGCATAGCTCGCAACCGCATAGGGGTACACAGGCTTCATTCCCATTAAAACGATTAGGGCAAGTCTTTCACTTCCTACTTTTCTGCCACCTATCTATATTCAATACCAAGGAAATATCCAGGAACAACCCTTTGTCCTGACCACCCTTTCAGGATGCAACAAATATATCCAGAATATACCGAACCTGGGCAGTAGCCGCAGGTGAGCCAAAACCAAACAAATAAACTGTTCCGGCCCCCGTACCCACCCAGGGTTTGGGTACCTTTCAAGGCCCCAGCCTGGCCAAGACCCCCAACACTCCAAAAGAACCCACTATCCACCCTGACCTTATCCTCCCCCCACCATGTTACCACATATGTACATACGCACTGCTCACCTGCGACATTTCATACAGGGTTGCCCCGCCCACCCTTCTGCCAATCCGAGGACCCCCACAGCCCGCCCGACACCCTTCCCCTCCCCAAACTGGAACGGCAAACCTCTGTGTGCTCCGAAGCTCCCCTCTCCTCTCCCATGAGGGCACAGTACCCGCCGGCAAGGCTCCCCCTCTCCTTTCTTCCACGGACGCGCCCGGGGGCCAGCCACAGACACGTGGCTTTCAGGGTCTCGGGGGCCGGCCGTGGACATGCGGCGGCTTCTGGGGTCTCCAGGGGCCGGCCGCGGACCTTCAAACTCTACCTGATCGTGAAATTACATCAACCGAAACTTTATCTTTTCCCCACTCTCAAAGAAAACAATATAAATATAACTTAAGAGGGGAGGGAGGTCCACCTTTGTATTCTGGGATGGTCAATGGGCTGTATCCATCTCTTCCCTTGTAGGGATGCTTATTGGGTAAGCTTTATTCCATGGTAATACCATTCCTTATGCTTTCTGATACCAGTGCATTTATCAATGGCAATTTCTGGACCTTATTCTTATTTTACAATATTGTATTGGGTTTACATGGCAAGGTTTTGGCAGCTGAGGGCTACAGGGGTGGCTTATAAAATCATAGAATGTTAAGGGGTTGGAATGGACCTTAAAGATCATCTAGTCCCAACCCCCCTGCCATGGGCAGGGACACCTCCCACCAGACCAGGTTGCTCAAGGCCTTATCCAACCTGGTCTTGAATACTGCCAGGGTTGGGGCATCTATAACCTCCCTGGGCACCTGTCCCAGTGTCTCACCACCCTCACAGTAAAAAATTTCTTCCTAATATTCAACCTAAATTTCCCATCTTTCAATTTGTACCCATTACTTCTTGTCCTATCACTACAGTTCCTGACAAAGAGTCCCTGTCCGGCTTCCCTGTAGGTTCCCTTCAGATACTAGAAGGCTTCTGTGAGAAGAAACCAGAAGATATCCACATATCAGACAGAGCCAATTTCAGTCAGCTCCAAGACAAACTTAACACAGGTCAAAGTTGAGACAATCAGCAATGTTGGTAGCATCTCTATGATAACATATTGAAGAAAGGATAAAAACTGCTGTGCAGCAGCACAGCAGCTGGGAGAGAGGAGTGAGAATATGAGAGAAACAACTATGCAGACACCAAGGTCAGTGAAGAAGGAGGAGGAGCAGGTGCTCCAGGTGCCAGTGCAGAGACTTGCCTGCAGCCCGTGGTAAAAACCATGATGATGCAGGTTGTCCCCCTGCAGCCCATGGAGGTCCACAGTGGAGCAGAGATCCCCCCTGCAGCCTGTGAAGAACCCCATGACAGAGGAGGTGGATGTACCTGAAGGAAGACTTGTGACCCTATGGAGAGCCTGTGCTGGAGCAGGCTCCTGGCACAAACTGTGGCACATGGAGAGGAGCCCATGCCAGAGCACGTTTGCTGGCAGGACCTGTGGCCCCATAGAGGACCCATGCTGGAGCAGTCTGTTCCTGAAGGACTGTACCCCATGGAAAGGACTCACGCTGGAGCAGTTTGTGAAGAACTGCAGCCTGTGGGAATGACCCACAGTCGATAAGTTTGTGAAGGACTGTCTCCCATGGGAGGGACCCCACGCTGGAGCAGGGGAAGAGTGTGAAGAGGAAGGAGCAGCAGAGACAAAGCCTTATGAACTGACCACAACCTGCATTCCTCATCCCCCTGTGTCCCTTGGGGGAGGAGCTAGAAGAGGAAGGAGTGAAGTTGAGCCTGGGAAGAAGGGAAGGGTGAGGGAAAGGAGTTTTTAGATTTGTTCTTATATCTCATTATCCTACTCTAATTTGATTGGTAATAAAGTAAATTAATTTCCCCCAGCCAAGTCTGTTTTGCCCGTGATGGTAATTCCTAAGTGAGCTCCCTGTCCTTATCATAACCCACAAGCCTTTTCTTGTATTTTCTCCCCCTGTCTAGTTGAGGAGGCAGAGTGATAGATCAGCTTAGGTGGGCATCTGGTGGCCAACCAAGGTCAAACACCACACCTATCCATTCACCTTCTTTTATAAAAGCTAGGTAAAGAAGGAGGACAGGGGAACATCTGGAGTTATGGTGTTTGTCTTCTCAGGTAACTGTTGCATTTGATGGAGCCCTGCTTTCCTCTATATGGCTAACCATCTGCCTGCTGATGGGAAGTAGTGAATGAATTCCTTAATTTGCTTTGCTTGGGCATGAAGCTTTTGCTTTACCTACTAAACTGTCTTTATCTCAATCCATATGTTTTCTCACTTTTACCCTTTCAATTCTCTCCCCCATCCCACTGTAGGGAGAGTGAGCACATGGCTGTGTGGGGCTTAGCTGCCTACTGGGGTTAAACCACAATACTTGTGGCCTACAGAATTGTAACATATACCTTATACATACTTTTATTTTCTTATGCTTAGTTTAAAAATAAAAAAGTGCTACATTTAGTTCTTGCTCCATATGAATGTTACCTCATGCGATACAACAATTTAATATTTTCTCTATTTGCTTTTTTGTGTCTTAGAATAGCTTGGCATCTGTCTCAAGGAATAGCAGGAATTGGCAAAGATAGTTACAATTCCTTGGTACCTTTCATGAGTTTTATCTCTAGTTTTAGTCTTGTTATGAATTTTTTTCCTCTTTTCCTTCTCTACAAACATGGTATTCATCTGTATCTGTGACTATTCTAGGGGACCTTCAAGAGCATAGTGAAGGGACATTTTTTAAGCCCCTTCAGCTTACAAAATTGCCATATGGTTAAGAACAACCATGTAGAAAATTTAGAGGGTGACCCTGGGTGCAAGTTGGTGGGAGATAACTTCTCAGCACTGTGTTTGTAATCTGGGGTTGGCAGTGAATACAGCAAGATCACCAGCTTGCACTGGAAGAGTCTCTAAGCTGCAGAGGTCAACATCTATAAACTAACTGCCCCTGCTCTAGATAGTGTAATGTGACACCTTTGTAGATACTCTTACATAACTCAGTTTTAACCTAACTTTTCCCTTTCAACTAAATATTTCCCTTTTTTATTGTACATTTGAAACAAATATTTCCAAAAACCTTTGCTCTATAAGTACATAACTTCAACAGCATGCTTTAGTAACAACAAAAGGAAATGGAATTTACAAGCATAAATAATATTTGTATGTGAGTAGTACAGGGACAAGTTTTAGCCAAGATAAGAAATGACAAGTGACCCACCCTCAGCTTTAGGTGAAAACCGCCCCTGCAGACAGCCAGTTGTACCATTTGCTAACGGATGTCATGCCCCTCTTTCGGTCACGTGGTCTGTTGCGATTGGCTGGAAGCATCCGTTACCCCACGGTCCGCGAGAGTGGGGGAAGGGAGTTTATTTTTATCCTTAGCGAATGTAATAGACTGCGCCGTACTCAGAGCCTCGTTGTCTCTCCTCGCTGCGTATCGGAGTTCTGCCGCACTGGACCGTAGGCAGGAGGTGGGAGTGGTGTCGGTTCGCTGGGTCGCCGAGGTTGCATTTCGGGCTCCGTGGCGGGCCCTGCCTGTGCCTGCTGGAGCGCGAGGAGGCCCTTCCCTGCCTGGAGAGGAGCCGCGGGAAGCCGGGCAGACTTTAGAGCACCGTGCGGCTGGCCAAGGGTCTGCAGAGGCCGGCGAGGGGCTGGCGGGAGAGGTGCTGTGCGATGGGACCGAAGGGTCGCGGGCGGGTGCTGCGAAGCGCTAGTTGGCAGTGTTGTGGAGCGGCGGCAGCGGGGCGACCAATATTGTTCGCGAAAGTCGTGTGAAGGCTCTGTCTCTCATGGGGCCCGCTGCAGTGGTGTGTTAAGTAACCCAGATGTGCTGCTCAGAGCGTGTGGGTGTGTGTGGGCGCGGCCTTAACTGCGGTTTTCCTATTATGTCAGGGTGCTGAGTGCAGGGAGTGACGATCTGGTTAGCGCAGCGTTACGCTTCCGCGTGCGGAGGTGATAGAGGTGGGGTATGCTCGCGCTTGATGCTTCAGCGGGAGCCGATAATGCTGCTGCCCGCTCTTAACGCAGCTGAGCTGCATGGCAGGGCTGGCAGCTTCCGCCAGCTGCTTCTCGAATAGACTTCAGTCACTCCGGGGTCGCGCCGTGAAACCAGGCAGCAGGGGGCAAAAGGTGCCTGAAATACGGTTATGTGGCCTTGCAGCACCCGGTGCTCTTATGTTTATGTAGACAGGCTTTTCCCCTGCAGCACGGAGATCCTGATATATGTTTGCACTTTCCTTTTCTCTGAGTAGAGTTCCTATCTCTGTACTGACTATTGTAGTGTCATCAGCAAGACAGGAATGAATTTGGTGAAGTCTTTTTCTGCCACAGTGGTAGGGTCTGCAGGCTTGTTTTGCCCTGTGTTTTCCCTCTCAGACCCACATTTTCTTCTCCTCCTATAAATGCTTTACAATATAATGAAAATAAGATATAGGTAATGAAGAGCAGAGCAGTTAAACTGTTCTGGCAAATTCAGGAGGAAATAAAGATATTAATTCTGATACTTTTGTGCAGAAATCTTGGGAATTTTTACATAAATCTTTAAGCCTGTAGTTAGATTGATCAAGTGTATTTTTTTGCACCAACTCTTGTTAACAGTCTAAACTGGTGGGAAAGCCAGAATTAACATGTATTAGCACCTGTATCTGTTTGTAACTGCTTAATTATTTGAAGCTGCAACTTACAACCAACAGCTGTTCCAATTATAACATTCTTAACTCTTGTGCAAGTGCTAAACCTGCTTATAACCTTGCTATTCAGTCTAACAGTACAAAGTGTACTAATCTCCAGCTTTCAGCTTTCTATGGGTAATTTTATATCACACTCTAGTAAAAGGTGATGGTCTTTGGTGTGGGGTGTTTTTGGGGGGGTGTTGATGATTTGGGGTTTTTTTATTTTTTTGTTTTTTTAGTGAAAGGTAAATGGAGAGTCAAAGCTCTGTTTAAATATTGGTTATATCATCCATGGTACAGACTGTGTTTGTGTACTCTAATGTACATCAAAATGTTACTTGACAGACTGAAGCTTGCTAAGTGGTTTGGGTTTATTGGCAGGTTTCTTTTGTATATTAAGGGATTGGGGAGAGGTGATGTGAACAGATAAAGTACTGATGTGTCAAGTTTTCTATAGATATGTAGGAAAACAGTCTCAGGTCTTAATTTTTCTTATCTAGTTATTATTTCAATGCAATTTTCTGTAGGGTTTTTAATCTGACATAAGTGAGAGTGCATGTGTACCTATTGCACAGAAAATAGCAAATAATGTATATTAGTAGATATTTTCTGTGAATGCATCTTTGCTTGTTATTGTGTCTGTTTAGGGTGGTGCTGTACATAACCGTACATATGTGTTTGCATAGCTGCATGTAGAAATGAACTAATATCAGAAGACTGGTTGACTGGAGATGAAGTTGCTAGAAATGTGGGGGACAATAAAAAGATTTTTTTCAAATATATTCATGGCAATAGGCAGTATAGAAATATCAGCCCGTTACAGGATGAGAATGGTCACCTCACAAACAGGGACAGAGACAAGACAGAGGTGTTTAACGCTTTCTTTGCCTCTGTCTTCAGCACAGATGACAGACCAAGATGGTCTCAGTGCCCTGAGCTGGAGGACCATGACTGCAAGAATGATCAAGTCCCAGTTGACCCTGAAATTGTGCGAGATCTCCTGCTCCAGCTGGATCCCTACAAATCTATGGGGCCTGATGAGATTCATCCAAGAATCCTCAAAGAGCTGCTGATGTCATTGCTAAACCTCTCTCAATTATTTTTGAGCGGTCTTGGGAATCTGGAGAGGTCCCGGCTGACTGGAAGCTGGTGAATGTTGTCCCAATTTTCAAGAAGGGAAAGAAGGAGGACCCTGGAAACTACAGGCCTGTCAGTCTCACTTCAGTGTCTGGTAAAGTTATGGAGAAGATTATTCTGGGAAGTATTGAAAAATGCCTGAAAGACAATGCAGTCATCGGTCACAGCCAGCATGGCTTCATGAGGAGAAAGTCCTGCTTATCAAACCTGATTTCCTTTTATGACAAGGTAACCCACCTAGCTGAACAAGGGAAGCCAGTTGATGTAGTCTTTTTGGATTTCAGTAAAACTTTCAATACTGTCTCTCCCAGGATCCTTCTGGACAAACTGTCCAGCACACAGCTGAACAAACACATCATGCGGTGGGTGAGCAATTGACTCGCATGTTGGGTAGAGAGGGTAATAGTGACTGGGGTAACGTCAGACTGGCGACCTGTCACTAGTGGGGTTCCGCAGGGCTCCATCCTAGATCCTGTTCTCTTCGACATCTTCATAAATGACTTGGATGCAGGACTGGAAGGGATACTAAGCAAGTTTGCAGATAATACAAAACTGGGAGGAGCTGTTGACTCCCTCGAAGGCAGACAGGCCCTGCAGAGAGACCTCGACAAATTAGAGGACTGGGCAATCACCACTCATATGAAGTTCAATGAGGGAAAGTGCCAGATTCTGTACCTGGGATGGGGCAACCCCAGATGTACAGACGGACTGGGGAATGAGATGCTGGAAAGCAATGCCGTGGAAAGGGACTTGGGAGTCCTGGTCAATGGCAAGTCGTGTCCTGGGGTGCATCGGGCACAGCATTGCCTGTCAGTCAAGGGAGATGATTGTCGTGCAATATAAGATATTAAGCTATTAGACAGCATCCATGGTGAAGGGCCTTGAGAGGAAGCCATATGAGGAGCGACTGAGGTCACTTGGTCTGTTCAGCCTGGAGGAGACTGAGGGTCTACAATTCATCGCAGTCTACAACTTCCTTTTGAGGGGAAGACGAGGGGCAGGCAATGATCTCTTCTCTGTGGTGACCAGTGACAGGATCCAAGGGAATGGCCTGAACTTGTGTCAGGGGAGGTTTCGGTTAGATATTAGAAAAAGGTTCTTCATCCAGAGGGTGGTTGGGTACTGGAACAGGCTCCCCAGTGAAGTGGTCACAGCACCAAGCCTGGCAGAGTTCAAGAGGCATTTGGATGCTACTCAGGCACATGGTGTGACTCTTGAGGATGGTCCTGTGCAGGGCTAAGGGTTGGACTCGATGATCCTTATTGGTCCATTCCAACTCAACATATTCTGTGACTGCAGTTTAGCAGATGGCAGTAGGAATGATAGAGAAGGTCTTTGATGGGAAAATGACTTACTTCTACCAGTAATAGGCTGCCTTCTGACATAGCTCTGAATGCAATAGAATTCCTTGAAACATTCCCATAAGGAGGCATAAGAAGTAGAGATGTGCAGCACTGATTTCCCCCCCCTTTCCCCTCTTTGTTTCCTTTATTGAAAGCTTCTCTTTCCACCATAAACTTAATCTTACTGCTGGTGGTGTATTTAGAAACATATTCTGTCTTATGTGGCATGTTGTTGTTTTTGTTTTTTTTTGTTTTGTTGTTTTTGAGAGAGTGGTTAGGAGGTTGGAGGAGGGGGTAGTACTTGCAGTGACTGAAATTTGGGAAAGTAGACAGCCATATCCTGCCTGTCTTGCCATCAGGCTTGCATAATCAGGTGCAAATGCACTATATTATAGTGAAGTCACATGAACTGTTTTTCCAGTAATTGTAAGTGTTCAAGGTCAGGTTGGATGGGGCTCTGAGCAACCTGATCTAGTGAAAGATGTTTCTTCCCATGGCAGGAGATGATCTTTGAAGGTCCCTTCCAATCCAAATGACTCTTACTCTGTTTTCTCTTGTCATTATTTATAAGTGTAAATCATATTTATTAGATTAGAGTGAACTGTTGGACTTCTATTAATGTTGGTCCCATACTGGCATTGCATGTAAATGAACACTAACTTTTAGATAGAACTTAAGTATGGGGAGGGACATTTGAGAAAGAGACAGAGAGTAAAACTTGAAAGGTCATTTTATTACATAGTTTTAATAAGCTTCAGGAAGTGATCTTATGAAGTGTAAATGAAATGAGATGCACCTTGCCAAGAAACAGTACCTAAAACGAGAAGATGCAAAAAAGGAGCTTGAGAGTCAAAGACACATCCTCATGGAGGTACAGTCAATGCTCTCACTTTATTCCAAAAATACACACATTATCAAGGGTCCTACAGGGTTCACACGCTCTATTCTAACTTTCTATTGGTTACATTCACTTTCACACACTATATCTATAACTTTATTGGCTCTACTAGCCAAGGCACATTTCCAGGCCCCCCCCATCTTCTGGTTTCTCACACTCTGGATAACAACCTCCTTCCTTGTTTTCCTCTATGCAGCTTTCTGATATCTGCTGCTCAAGGGCACAGATCTGCTGCTGGAGAACACAGGTCCCTGCCATCCGGCACGCAGGCCGGATTGTGCAAGCAGACCTGAAGCAGTATATGTCCTGCATCATCTAAGATTCTCTCAACAATTCCCCCTTTTAATTTTGCACAATCCAGGCCTGATTGATGGTCTTTCGCACCATATCCGTAAGACACTTCAAGATACACGGTACAATTATCAAAATAACGCAAATCACCAGCAAAATATCTTTTCCAGGTTCTACCAAGTCTCGTAGCCATCCTGATAATCCTAGATTGTTTAACCATTCTTCAAATGGTAACACATTGACAGTAAACTTTTTCATGTTGTCTTTCAACTTTCGGAGATCAGCATGTATCGAGGTTGAATGATCTGATAAATTCATACAACACATGCCTTCAAAATCTTCACAATCGTGCCCTTGTGCTAAAAGCAAAAAATCTATTGCAGCTCTATTTTGCAAGACAGCGTGCCTAATGCTAGCAACATCATTTGTTCCATGTGGTTCTTGAAAACTTTTATTTTGCAAATGAAACTTCATTTAACTCAGGGTTATGTGTCTCCCACTCTTTATCCAAAGTTGCTTATGCATATGTGAGTTAATATGGCTTACGCATTTGTGAGCAAAACCAGAATATATTAATAATTATATATTCATACATTCACATGCATACATTCACACAACTTTCATGTATCATGGCCATCACTTCATACTCTCACACAAACATACTTCTAAGTTGTATTTTACTGTGTTTTCTGGTTGTGAACTGAGAAATTATCATTCTTGTGTTTTGCCCTCAGATGAGTAAGATCTAATTATGCATTTCCTGTTTTTATGAAAGTATAACTTGGAAAACATAAACATATTTCTGCTTCACGTTCAATTCAAAACCCAAATACATACAAACATTCTTATAATTTAAAGATAAATATATACTCCCATTTTTAAAGCAAAACACGCACTTCTCTATGCAACTGGACTTTTAGACTTCAGAGAGAACTTGTCAGTAGTCACTACAAAAACTTCAAAAGCTCCACTTCTCCACCATGTTTAAAACAACTCTGGCTATTTAGGCAAGCAACCTCAAGAAACAGTCAGCAAGACCATCTCATGAACTTATCTTTCCTCACTCCCCCCCCCCTTTTTTTTTTTTTTTTTGTACTGAAATTAAACTGTTAAGTTAGTTGTTGCATGAATAAAAAGCTTAGCTTTGTTGACTTTGAGCTTAGTGTCCCGTGTAAGGACGGGTCTTTATATGCCCTGTGGCATGCTGTATCTTGGGGGTCTGTCTTAACATCATCTTCTTTTTCACTGTTTCTGTCAAATGTTTTTGGAGGGTTGTCAACTAATAGCAAAATACCAATTAATCTCAATTTATACAAGATGATTGTTTCAGGGATGAAGTTCCCGTCTATCAGCGCTTGCATCATCCAATTAAGCACAAATACATTCCCACCGCATGGTCTGTGGTTGGACCATGCCATTGTTGAACAAGTTAAGCAGCATATTGATGAAAAACAAGGAAAACAACATAGAATATCTACAACAAAGGACTAATAGTAAAAGGGTAGACAATAATATCTTTGTAACCATATCCATCTTTAGTGAAGAGATCGGAATAGGTTCTAGCTGTTCCTGCTTCACTGGGTCAGCCAGGGTCACTTGCATGCTATGCTGTGGTTGCAGGTAATCATAATCTCTTTGCAGTCAGCATACAGGGGGTCAACATCGTACTGTTGAATGTAGATGTAATCTCCAAGTTGGAATAGATGAACAGGAGTGTTTCATCTCATGGGTTCGGATTACAGAATGAATCTGTGGAATTTCTGCAAAATAGAGCCTAGACTATTAAACAATTTTCACAAAAGAATTTCAAATTTCAGAATTTTTGTAACTTGACCGTACGAGAGGAATACAGGTTTTATAGTACGAAGTGGTTGGCTGTCAGTTACTAATAAAAGGCTGTAGAGAATCATGTAGGACAAAGCAGGTAGTGCAATACAATCAGGCACCAGGCACTGTCACTACTTGTGTTAAATGGTCAAAGCCTGTGTGCTGTGAAGAACCCAAGAGCATTAAGAACATGAAGAAAAATATCCAGGACATGATCAAAATTCACTGAACTAAGGCATGCAGTAAAGGAATGCACAAGTTAGATAAAGCATTCAAATAACAGAAACCATCATGCTATGAAGTTAGCAGTCTATCAAAAGATTGTGGGCATGATGCGAGCTAGGGCCTGTGGGGGG
This sequence comes from Corapipo altera, assembly GCF_003945725.1. Classification (NCBI taxonomy): domain Eukaryota; kingdom Metazoa; phylum Chordata; class Aves; order Passeriformes; family Pipridae; genus Corapipo; species Corapipo altera. The sequence continues at coordinate 161,180 of NW_020885082.1, read as the reverse complement.
AGAAAAGGGGTGAGGGGTCCAAAAAACATCAACTTTTCATTTACAGCTTTACTAACTAGTCACTGTCTTGCTTTCTAACACAGGGCTCTTTTCCTGTGAGGCTCAGCACTTCATGCATTGTTATTTATAATCTTGTGTGGAGTTGTAAATTAAAAGATTTATATTTTGCAGCAGTCAGAGAGGAGAGAGAGAGAGATTTTAAACAATTCTTGCCACTTGCTATAAAACTCCTGGGATAAAGCATATGCAAACAATATCAACTTCCATGAGAGACAATAGAAATATAATATCAATAACTTTAGTATTGTCTGGTAATTTGACAGTATTATTCAAACTATACTAGCAATCCATTCTTTTAAAGTTTTTCCAGTTTGGATATTATGAAGTAAATTCACTGAAGATATCTCTAAAGCCAGTGAGAGATCTTCAAAAGTCAGTTGATATAGAATTTGGAGTTTGTTTTCAAATTCCAACTAAATTAATAATACAAATTTAATCATATTATGACTTTCTTTATTGGAGTCAAAATGTAAGTTTTAATCCTAACTCTGATTCTTACTTACCAGCAATACAACATAGAACAATAAGTTAAAATACATTGTTGGTATACCAATCTGAAATAGAAAATGAAATAAAATTTAACTATTTAGCGATGCAAGTGTGACTTTGCAAAATGTAAAACTGCTTAAAAGTTTCTGCCCAAACTGTGGGCAATTAAGATAACAATAGCTTAGAGAATAGGGAAGGCTTTTTAGCACGTAGAGAGGGGTGGGGAACCTGAAACTGCTCGAAATGATAAAACTTTATGTAACTACTCTATAATGGTAAGAATAGGAGGTAAAACTAAATGTCTATTTAGATAAAGCAGACTGCAAAAGAGTGTGTGTGTAGATAACTTTGAACTTGCTACTTTTGAACTGTATAAAAAACTATGGTATTTCTTAGCTGGGTGGAGTGCACTGGGGAGAACACCTGTCCCTTTGCATTCCCCGACTGTAATAAAAGTGCTTTTCAGATTATTCAGAAGTTTCTTTGAATCAGTTTGGCACCCCAGATGGGACCAGATCTCTGCTCGCTGGTGAGGACCCTCCGGAACCGGGGACCCTCTGCGCGCCCCGGGACGTTACTCCGGTGAGGCTCCCCGGGCTCTGCTGGATCCCCACGGGAGTAGATGAAGACCCTGTGCACAGGTATACAAATTTTAAAGCACAAATATACAAATTTTAAATCACAAGTATACAAATTTTAAAGCACTCTTTTATTTTTCCCTGGGGTTTTGGGAAGGAAACCATAAGTCGTATGCTGGTTTTTAGGGCTCTGAGCTTACTAGCAACTAACAAGAGCAACACCCTTTTAATAGTAGGTTCGAGTCCTACCATGAGGATGCATATGGCTTTGATTGTGAGTTAAAGTCTCACCAAAGCTATACCAAATTCCTCGGGCTAAGAGGAATTTTGGGCAGAGGGCTGCATCCTTCTGACTATGGGTTAACAGTCCCATTAAAGGGTGGCATTGGTTTTTGATTGTGAATTAAAATCTCACCGAAGGTATACCGAATTCCTCAGTCTAAGAGAATTTGGAAAGAGGTACAAATGTTTTTGGGTTTGCCATTGTGGCTCGATTTGGGACTTGGTTTTGGAATTGCGATTATCATAAGTTTGGTAATATATTATATCTGGGTTTGTTTTAAACCATCTGTCTGTGTTCCATGTGTTTGCTGAATTGTATTGTTTGCTTTTATCTGTGAGTATTGTCTCTTATGTCATAAAATTACTGTTGTATGTTAAGTAAGCAAATATTGGGAAATTATATTTGTTTTCATATATGTTACTGGTTTTCTCCTAACCATGGCAAAAGGACTACCTTCGTGTGTTTACGGGAGATAGTGGTTTTGTGGTTTTATGGTTTTAGGCAGAACCTTAACACTCATTGTTTGCAAGAATTAAGCCAGGAAGTTTGCTGACCGCTTGCAGATGCCACAAACTCCAGGGCTGACAACCTCTGAAAGTGCAAACCCATATCTTTGCTCAATTTGTAAAATTGTTCACCTCATACTTGTAATCTGTGTTAAATGTTGGCAATTTTGGCATGTTAGGGGCAAGAGTGGCATTAGGAGATCTTAACATTGGAATAGTTGAGTTTAGATACGGTTTTATACAGTATCTAAGAGAGAGTAACAAAATCTGCAGGTAAAATAAGGCGAAAAAGGAATAAAAGGTGGTTCTTTTCTCATTAATACTTAGATTGTGAGATTGTTACCTTGTATCAGTAAGTGTGGAGCGTGGCTATTTTGCAAACACCTAAGAAAGGAGTTTCTTATTGCCAGACTGAGGATTGCTACCAGACAAGAGATACTTGAACAAGCTAACAGGGCTGACTCAGAACTTTCCTGCCTCAAAGCTGGTGCAGTGTGTATGGTGTGTGTTAAAAGTATATAACTGAAATTTGCAGATAACCACGAGTTTACATCTGTGCAAAGGGCACGACTAGAAACAGACCAAAGCAAAAACTAAAAATGGGAAACCGGCAAGGAAAACAAGAGGTTGATAAAAGTCCATTAGGATGTGTCTTAGCACACTGGAAAGAAATTGGGGAATCTCAGGGTGAGATTACTAACAAGAAAACTCTAATCAAATATTGTTCAGAATGGTGGCCCCTCTATAAACTAGAGGAAGGAGCAAAGTGGCCAAAGCATGGATCATTAGACTATAATATTTTACTGCAGTTAATGTTGTTTTTGCGAAGGCATGGAAGATGGAACGAGGTGGTTTATGCTAATATGTTCTTTTGCTTGAGGGAACACCCAGAATGGCAGAGAGAGTGTGGCATTAATTTAGCCCCACGAGACTCGTTTGTTCTAACATTAGAGAAAGATAATGTAAAACAAGGTATAAGAGAACTCAAAAGATGTTGTTCAGCCTGTTCAATAGGACAGAGATGTTTGAAATATACCAACAGGGAGTTAGAAAGTAGAATTAAGGATTATGTAAGTCCCTTTGGAGAAAGAGCAAATGAAATAGCCAAAGGAGGGGCTCCTGCCCCCCCCTCAGGACCAAACAGTAAATTGTCCGCATCTTCAAGACAGCAGGGGAGGGAAAGAGACGGAGAAAGGGGAAGAAGGGAAATTTCTTACTCCCCATCCTTATCTCCCCTGAGCAGGCGGACACGCAGTAAAACGAGAGCAAAATCTGTCTCCCCACACACAGAGGCCAGGCGGACTATACAAGCCCCTTTAAGAGAGGCTGCAGGACCGCAGGGGCCTATAAAACTGTAGTGGTTTGAATCTTGCTTTCCCCCAGAGGCTAAGAAAAGTGGTAACCCCCAAGGGGTGGAAACCCCTGGAAGTTTTGAAGTTCTGTCCAATAGGTGCTCCTGCAGAAATGTAAACATACCACAAGCAAACGAAAGAGTTGTAGTTTTGGTTGTTGTTAGAAGAAGTAACCATGTTGTAGAGCCACGAGGAAGGGGCTCTGAGCCCCTTGGGGCCTCTGGGGCCTCCCAGCCCCTGGCGGGGGGGGGACTGCAAAGACTTGGAACAGTGTTAGACTGGACTAAGTGTCTGTAGTTAAGCCGGGAGATGTTTTCTCCAAACTGGGCAGCGGAGACAGAGCAGAAAGCAGAGACGCAGCATCCAGAGACTGGCAGAGAGCCAGGATAGATAAGACCTGAACCGGAGGAGCAGCAGGAACGACATGCAGCACCAGAGAAAGAACTCCTGGAAGGAGAACCGAGGAAAAGAGAGTCAGCAACAGAGTTACAGAGTTGTAGTGTGGTGGTAGAAGTGGTAACCATGTTGTAGGAGCCACGAGGAGAGGGCAGGAGCCCTCGGAGGGGGGTCTCTGCCCCCCCCCCCTCCAGCCCCAGTTGGGGGCTACAGAGACTTGGAACAGTGTTAGACTGGACTAAGTGTCTGTAGTTATGCTGGGAGATGTTTTTCTCTCCATCGTGGGCAGGAGTAGCGGCAGACGCAGCGTCCGGAGACTCTGGCTAAGAACCAGGACAGATAAGAACTGAACCGGAGAAGCAGCAGAAGCTAGCAGCAGAGCTACAGAGTTCTGGGGGTAAGAACTGATACCAGACCCCCCAAAACTCCTTTGAGACCCCTCTTGGAAAGGAGGGACATGGACTCCTATTTTGGAGAACAGTTTTGGACATGCAGCACCAGAGAGAGAGAGAGAGGAGCTGAGAAACTCAGAGCGTCCTGGGAAGCTGGACCGGGACGGAGAGGAATGTGGAGGAGGGCTTCGCCCCCCCTGCTGCCTTGAGACAGAGCACGGAGCTCTGCAAAGGGGAATTTGAATCCCCTGAGGAAGGGACTTACACGAAGATGCCCCTGCATTTCGTGATATACCTGTGGTGACGCAAGTCTTGTCCCTGCTGGCAGTCCACAGGTGAGGCCTTCGCTTGGACCGAAGGAGAGCCGAGGGACTTGGAGACCCCCTTGTGTGTATTGAACAGAGATCCAGCTACAACAACCCAGTTGCAACTGCTGCATGGAAGACAGATGAGAAGAACCTGCTGCCTTAGAAGAGACTCCTGCTTTTGAGACAGGAAGGGATCTGTTCTTCTTCCCTCCTGGACTTTTATTTGGAGGGGAGAGGAGATCTGATCCATTGTAAATACTATATGTCATGGTAGAGATAGTTGTGATCGTGTGTATAATGTGTTATAGTATTTATTTGTACAGTCATTGTAATATATTCCCTTTCCCCCATTCTGAGTCTGTTTGTGTTTTGTCTGGAAAAACCCATCTCACATTGGGTTGAGATGTGGGAGGGGGAATGGAGCTAGGGAATTAGGATTTTGGGGCTATCTCAAACCATGACAAAAACTAAAGTCAATTTCTATATGGGAGATTTAGAAAATTGGAAGAATATTGCTTGTAAATATAGAGATGACCCAGTTGGGGTAGAAAGACAGAAATTAGGTAAAACCATCACAAAGGCAACCATCGCCGCCCTGGATAAAAGAAACCATCGCTCTAAGAGACCTGGACGGCACCCTGGAAGTAGTGACCATCAGAAGTTGAGACCAAACCAATGTGCAATTTGTAAAGAAAATGGACATTGGAAAAAAGAACGCCCTCAAAGGAAGCAAAAACCTATTTTAATGGCAGAATTGGACCCGGATTAACGGGGACCGAAGGGTTTGCCCCCAGGGATCCCTTGGTTATAATGGAACTGGGGAAAAATGAACATAAAATAGAATTTTTTTAGTAGATACTGGAGCAACATTCTCTGTGTTAAATCAAGAATTAAGCATTATGGACGATGTATCTTTGAATGTGATAGGAGCCACTGATCGAGTTGAAAAAGTATCTTTTATGAAACCACTAAGTTTTAAATTAGGTAAAACTTTAGGTATACATAAATTCCTTTATATGCCTCATGCACCTCAATCACTTTTGGGAAGGGATCTATTAGAAAAATTGAATGCAGAAATTAGGTTCAACAATGGAGATATGCAAATTAAAGTAAAAGAAAATGAATTAATTGAAATTTTAAGTCTTGCTCTAATCCAACCAGAGATATCGGGAGAAGTACCACCAGCAAATGACCAAATCTACCCTGGGGTTTGGGCTGACGGGACCCCAGAAAGGGCCAGACACGCTCAACCTGTAACAGTAAGATTAAAACCTGAGACACGACCGGTAAGAATTAAACAATATCCTCTCAAACTAGAAGATAGAAAAAGAAATTGTTGAAGAGCTCCACCTAGTGGTAACTAACCCATATACACTTCTAACTAAACTAAAAAATGAATATGCCTGGTTTTCTGTTTTAGATTTAAAAGATGCCTTTTTCTGCTTGCCTTTGGACCCTAAAAGTCAAAATTTTTGCCTTTGAATGGGAAAACCCAGATACAGGAAGACGATCATAGCTCACATGGACTGTTCTTCCACAAGGATATAAAAACAGTCCAACCATTTTTTGGAGATCAGCTTGCCAAAGATCTTGAAGAATGGACTGCACCTTCAGACAGCGGAGTCCTCTTACAGTATGTAGATGATTTATTAATTGCAACCAAGACACAGGAGAAATGTGAAAGCTGGACTGTGAGCTTATTAAACTTTCTGGAGCTGAAAGGATATAAAGTATCTAAAAACAAAGCCCAGATTGTCAAGAAAGAAGTTACTTATCTAGGATATGAAATCTCAGGAGGACAACGTCGACTTGGGCCAGAAAGAAAAGAAACCATCTGTAAAATACCTTTGCCCAGACTCCGAAAGAACTTCGCACATTTTTGAGAATGACTGGCTGGTGTAGGCTTTGGATCTACAAATATGGACTAATAGTCAAACCTCTATACCAGACTCTACAAGATGGAGATCAACAATTAACATGGACTGGAGAAGCTAAGCAAGCCTTCCATCGGCTTAAGAAGGAACTGATGTAGGCACCTGCACTGGGCCTCCCAGATGTAACTAAACCTTTTTTGCTCTTTTCGCATGAAAGGCAGGGAATCGCACTGGGGGTCCTGGCCCAGCAGGTCGGACAATATCGCCGAGCAGTGGCATACTTCTCTAAACAGTTAGATGAAGTGAGCAAAAGATGACCAGGATGTCTGAGGGTCGTAGCTGCAGTAGTACTGAACATACAAGAAGCCTGAAAGTTCACAATGGGACAGAAAATGACTGTTCTAGTGTCACACGTGGTTTCAGCAGTGCTCGAACAGAAAGGCAGTCACTGGCTTTCGCCCTCCAGGTTTCTCAAATACCAGGCCACTCTAGTAGAACAAGATGATGTTGAAATCGTCACCACTAATATCGTAAATCCAGCAACATTCTTATCAAGTTCAACAACCACAGAGGAACCGGTGTATCATGATTGTATTGAAACAATTGAAGCGACATATTCCTGCCGACCGGACTTGAAAGATACACCACTATCTGAGGCAGAAATGTGGTTCACCGACGAAAGCAGCTATATGAAAGATGGAATCCGCAAAGTTGGTTATGCGATAACAACCACGGATCACATCATTGAAGCACAAGCACTCCCTGCTGGCACCTCTGCACAAAAAGCAGAAATAATACCCCTTACCAGAGCATTGCAACTAGGAAAAGGAAAAGACATTAATATTTGGACAGACTCAAAGTATGCCTTCGGGATAGTTCATGCTCATGGAGCAGTGTAGAAAGAAAGAGAGCTACTCACATCACAAGGAAAACAGGTAAAGCACGCAGAAGAAATCTTAAAATTACTTGAAGCTGTCCAGTTACCAAAAAAACTTGCTATTATGCACTGTAGAGGACATCAAAAAGGGAATACAGACCAAGAAAAAGGCAATCGATTTGCAGATCGAGAGGCGAAAAAGGCAGCAGAAAACGACCAAGTAGAACTTGCCTCCCTAATTCCTGATGGCAAAATCATAGAGGTAAGCCCTAATGTATCATATTCAAAGGAGGACTTAAAATTAATAAAAGATCAGCGAGCTCAACGCTAAGGTAACATGTACTACTTAGAAACAGGACAAATAATAGTACCTGAAAGGGTACTATGGAAAGTTGTACAGGCAGAACATAACAAAACTCATTGGAGGGCAGATGCACTACACAAATACCTAAGGAGACAAATTATAGGACGAAATCTATACACTACAATAATCCAGGTTACTAAACAATGCAAGACTTACCTTCAAAATAATCCTCACACAACCAATAAAATCGAGATAGAGACAATTGGCAAAGGTAATCTCCCAGGGCAACACTGGCAGATAGATTTCTCTGAGTTGCCTAGGAAAGGAGGTTACAGATACCTGTTGGTTTTGACAGATACTTTCTCAAATTGGCCAGAGGCTTTCCTGACCTGAAGCAATAAGGCTCGAGAAGTTGTCAAGGTACTACTTAATGACATTATCCCCAGGTTTGGAGTACCTGACATCATCTCCTCGGACAGAGGACCACATTTTGTAGCTAGCATAATACAAAGAATTAGCAGCATTCTGCAAATCAATTGGCAATTACACACTCCATATCGACCACAGGCAAGTGGTCAGGTGGAGAAAATGAATCATTTGATAAAACAACAATTTGGCAAAAATCTGTCAAGAAGTACACCTACATTGGTACCAAGCTTTACCTCTGGCCTTATTGCGAATAAGGGTCAAACCTAAGACTAAAGAAGGGCTGAGCCCTTTTGAAATGTTATATGGAAGACCCTATGAGAATTATTATCAAGGAGAAGATCTCATACAAGTTGAAGAAGGATATATACGAGAATACCTGGTTAAAACTTTTTCAGACCAACCATTAGAAAACAAAGAAATATATCCTCTATAAAAGAGGACTGCCAACCCTTCATTCTCCAAAGTCTTAAAGGATGGAATGCTTGGTTAAAAACTAGATCCCATCATGAAAGAGCCCAGAGAGATCTAATAGGATGGTTTGAATCAGGACTAAGAGTATTAAATTCAATAGATCGAGAAATGTTAATTAATAAGCTCAGCACTGTAACCTCTGATTTGGGAAAGCTGGAGGTACCACTCAGATCATCATTAATGACTATAGCTGAAACAGAATCTCTTACTACAAATTTGATGATCTTGTTAACTGAACACACGTCTAAAGACTTACGAATGTCTTTGAAAAATTACAGAAAGATGTTTCAGTAGCAATACAGTGTATCCAAACTCAACAATGGATACAATCTGTATCAGCAAGAATTATAAGAGAAGGAACCTCAGGAATTTTACCTCAAGAAATAAGAGAGATCATATCCAGACAAGACACCACAAGTAAATTTGAAAAAGAACATCAGACATGGTGGCAGTTAGTGAACTTCACATATAACACAGAGCAGGAACAGATAGAAGCATATGTTCTTACCATCCGTGAGGCAAAAGAACAGACCATATTTCCTGTCTTAGCATTAGGAGCAATACACCAGGACATTGTAGTTAGACCTATAGGACATAATGTCTGGGCAAGTTATGACAAGGGCATGGGGAGGTGGCAAACTGTCAACACAAAGACCTGTATACCTAGGGAACAACTAGGATATGTGTGTGAAAATGCTGTAATAGAAAAGGAGGATTTATGTTTAGATACAGAAGACAGTGTGTGTACATTTGAAATGTTCCCAAATACACAGGCACAGTCCCAAGTGTATTATGTGGGTAAGGGATGTACCTGCATCAGGACACCTTGCACAAGTATAACGATTGATAATTGTAAAAAGTTAACTAATAGTACTAACTTCTGTGTTTGCAATTTTACTAAAATAATAAGGTATGACTTTAGATACACTGCTCCTGTGACCACCATGCAATTGATCTCGGATGGATATATGTTATATCATGAGGTGCCTAAACTACAAATAAGCATGGACGTTAATATCCTCCAGAAAATGCTCTATCATCCAGATATTGAACAAATGATAGAAAAGGTAAATGCTACTTTGCGTCGTATGCTGTGGCAAGTGAAACATGACACAACAGAGATAAAAAACATCATTACAGAAGTGACAAAGACTAGAGAACATCATTGGTAGAGCATGTTTTTGAGATTAACCAATAGACATTCACCCACGGCAGCTCAGCTATTTAACTTCCTGATTCACCCGGCTGTAATAAAAGTGCTTTTCAGATTATTCAGAAGTTTCTTTGAATCAAATCTAAGAAGCAAAAACCTTCTTAGCTCCGGTAATATTTATTAGGGCAAGAGACCTGCTACATAAGAAAGAAAAAAAAATAAACCAATGTATTTTGTTCTTTAAGATACATGACCTGCACTGAATGGCCAATGCATGACTGTGGTTGTTGTCCTGATTAATAGAAAAAATGAAAAAGCAACTAGAATAGTTTTCTTAATTTACTGTATTTCTGGTCAAGCTCGCTGGAACCACAGATTGGCTCCTCTATTCATGAGAATTAGTAATGACAGATTGAGAATGAATACATTTTTATTTGTGACTCTTTTCATTAATTTTAATATTATTTCTAACCCTTTTTTTTCTTTAAATCTCTACTGTGGTATGTGACTGAGGTTTCAGTTTGCAGTGTTTCGCTTCTCCTCCCCTTATCCTGTAGGCAGAGAGATTCAAAGCGAGACAGGAGAGGTTTTTTAGATTTTTTGCCCTCCCTCCCACAAACTGTAAGGCAAAAATATTTCTTTCCCCAATCAGAAGATTGCAAAGTTGCAACCTCTATAAAGCAGGAGGGTTCTACCTCCCCCTTTTTTTTGTTTTTTGGGTTTTTTTGAGTTTGGCCGGAGGAGGTGTAAACCTCCTACTCCGTTGCTCGGCAACAAACTATCTCTATTGTGTGAGCCACTAACACCTTATCTCTTACTCTGCTAAGGCAAAGGCAAAGTTTTGCAAGAGGGCTTTTTATCCTTTTTGTCAAAACCCTACTCTTTTTTTTTTTCTTTTTTTCTGAATACGATATTTTTTCAGAAGGGTTTTATAGGGGTAAAATACAGCTAAGAATAAGGCATTTCACTAAGATTTTCGTACAAATACTCATTTCTCGGAAAAACTCCCTAAAACTGTCCGCATACTAACTTGCAGGTAAACGCAAGTCTTAGGGTTTAAGTCATCTACAAGTGAGTAGAAGGACTAAAGAGAGAGATTTTGCTTTCTTTTCTCGACCATTTGGTTTTCTTTCTCACTGCAGCCTCTGCTGCTGTTCCCGCTCGCTCTCCCCCCCTACCCTCGTGGGGGGGAAGGGAGAGAGAACCCGCTGAAGTTGTTTAGTGTCTGTTCTCGCTGCTGCAGCCCCGAGCCACCTCTCCACCACGGCTGCCGGCACCGGCGGCAGTTTGAATAATCTCAAAAGGAAATTCCTATGCTCCTGTGTCATCCGAGACACCTCTCCTGGACCCTCATCCCTGGGTTTTAACAGTTACTAACAAACCCATGGTCGCTTCTCCACACACACGCACAACCCCCAACACACACACACACACACACACACACACACACACACACTAGCATGGCATAGTTAGCAACACCGTGAGCCCACAACGACACACCGGACAGACAATAGAGTCAACACGAGAGTTAACAGAAACACGGGAAAGCAGCCTTCTAGCCTGCTCCCCTTCTCAACAAGAAGTGATACTTTTCCGGGGTTGCTCCATCCCAGTTTCCCTCTGGGGCCGCTCCTGGTTTTTTCTTGCACCGCTGCTGCCGGGCTGCTCTCCTGCCGGCTCTCGGGTGCTCCTGCTTTACCCCCGCGGTGCTGCCTCGCCCTGCTCTGCTACGCCGTGAGGGTCTTCTGGCTATAGCGGCTCTCTGGTGTTCATCTGCACCACAACTGCACGGGGTGGCGGCGGCCACAGTTCGAATTCACACGGTTCAGTCGGGGCAGTGTGTGCCAGGCCGCGACGCACTCCCCTGTTCAACAGGATGACTGCACGGCCGAGAAGTTTCGTAGTAGCAGCGAGGGTAGTAAAGTCCCAAAGTCTTATCTCCCAAACTCTGCCATTCCTCAAAGGCGAAAAGGTGAGGGGGCACTTTAAAGAAACCGTTTTCACAGGTCCAAGCAATAAGCTTGTCAAATACCTTCTCAGCTACTGTTTCCCCTCGCTTAGCAAGGATAGCTAACAGCAGCTTTTTAGCTGCAGCAAACTCCGATTCCATGCTTGCAGCAATTGACAGGGGAAGGTAGCGATCCTTCCTACCTCAGTTCGCGCCGACTGACCTGTGACCAAAACTCCTCTGTCCAACTCCTATCAGCCTCTCACGTCTCCAACCGCGTCTCACCGCAAGGGAGATCAATCGGCTATCTGCATTCTTCTACCTTTTCGCGCTTTTTATCACCTTTCCGGGCACCAGATAAAACGAGAAGATGCAAAAAAGGAACTCGAGAGTCAAAGACATCCTCATGGAGGTACAGTCAATGCTCTAACTTTATTCCAAAAATACACACATTATCAAGGGTCCTATAGGGTTCACACGCTCTATTCTAACTTTCTATTGGTTACATTCACTTTCACACACTATAACTTTATTTGCTCTACTAGCCAAGGCACATTTCCAGGCCCCCCCACCTTCTGTTTTCTCACACTCTGGATAACAACCTCCTTCCTTGTTTTCCTCTATGCAACTTTCTGATATCTGCTGCTCAAGGACACACATCTGCTGCTGGAGAACACAGGTCCCTGCCGTCCGGCACGCAGACCAGATTGTGCAAGCAGGCCTGAAGCAGTATATGTCCTGCATCATCTAAGTGTGAGAAATAGAAACCCAGTCGGGTGATTTCCAATCAGAATTTATTATATGATAAAAGCAAATTCAGTGCTGGGTGATCAGGGAGGGGGTTCAACAACTCCCAACGCCTGTCACACCCAAAGAAGACAGTTGTTCTACATTTATTTCCAGCTACTACATGAATATTCATTATACATAAACATAAACATTACACATTGTTAGGTCAGACATTCAACAGATGTTTTTCTTAACAAGAATGTTATCTATAAGTATCCATAATATATTGTTAAATCAGACATTCAACAGATGTTTGCTTGTTATCTATACAAAGTTATAAATTTTAAGAAAGGTGCTATTATCTAGCTAACTAAACAAAATTCTCTCACTAGAAATCCTACACGAGGTAAAAGGGAGGTAACTTGTTTTATCTCTTTATAGGGGCCCAATTAAGTTTTACGATTTGTTTTTATTTTCTCTCTCCAGGTCAGATTGACCTTACACTGTTTCCTCTTAATTAACCAGAATCATTTTCTCAGTTTATCACAATCCCTCCTCTCTTTCTATGAAATTATTAATTCGAGTTTTCTACTCTAATCTGGACAATATTAATTTTACATTTTCTTCATCTCGGGAAGGTGGAGTTCTGGTGACTAAAAGTACTTTGGCACTTTGAGCAGTCTTTGGACCTATCAGCATTGTTGATATCTGCATTCCTTGTACTACAGAAACTATCAATTTAATAAAGCAAGGGATTAAACACGGTAAAAATATTATACTGGCCAACGCGCATAATAAAAAGAATCCTACTTTCTTCCACCAAACTGTTCCTAACAAGTTATCCCACCATTGACTGTCGAGCATGGAGTTCCATTTTTGTACAGGTACATGAGTCAGTTTTCTGATATCCTTTGCGATATCCATAACTACTTGTCTATTATCATCATTTTGTAAACAACAATCTGAGGTGTTGAATTTACCACACACACCTCCTTCCTCAACTAACAGATAATCTAAGGCAAGCCTATTCTGGTACACAGCTGCTCGAGTTTTTGATTGCTGACTTGTGATTAGATCCAGAGTTTGAATTGTCTTATTGACTACTATTTCCATGACTGCCTGAAGGTAGATAATTCTATTTAGCATGTATAGGGGTTCGATAACCCCAGGTCCCATCTTGGGCCCAAGTAGCTGGTCCGTAAGTAGCAATGATTCGTTCAGGAGGCCATTCATCATCGTACCACTTTTGGGTTCCTCCAATGTCATCCCTTTTTTCTCGTCGTATGGTTCCATAATCATCGTACAAAGGTACACCTAAACTCATACCTTTTTCGGGGGGCAGTAAGAAGAACCCCGGTTGGATTATGCCTAGTATACAGACTCCTCTCCAGTCTCTAGGGAGCTGTGTATATGCTCCCTTTCCACATATCCAAAATAATCCTTCTGGAGCTACCCATTCTAAATTGGTGCTACCTGCTTGGTCCCAATATATTTTTAATTCTTTTATGCTTTCAAAAGGGTTTTTCAAATTTGTTTCATTACACCACCAGCTTTGAGCTTCATCATGCCAAGTACAATCTGCAGTCATATTGTTAGTCCAATATCCTAATGGTTCTTTTGGCCACCAATATTCTCCTGTGGTATTTATTATTTTCCCTGACAGGCATGGGGACTCTCCTACTTTAGTTTTATATGTTTCCCTACCTCTCCGCTCAATGCATTCTTCCCAATTATATCAGAAATTAGAATCCAACCTTGGGGCCTAGATTCTGATGCTTTCTGGGAGTGATTCCATTTTAGAATTTCCCATGGAGTGAGACCAGTCCCTTTCCAGGACCACTCCTCTGTCATCAAAGGTCCACTACAAATCCAGCACTTGGATAAATCTAAGGTTTGAATAATATGTTCCATTAGATCAATATATAGGTTAGTTCCATAACCTGGGAGTTGCCAATC